>NW_027513852.1:0-127586 GCF_048772815.1 Callospermophilus lateralis | reverse complement strand
AGAGGAAACAAACCTTAGGGACAGAATGTAGAATTACTTTATTGTGTCAAGTTTCAAGAAGCTAGCCCAAACCGTGTATGGTTTAGAGTTTGAACTACATTTGTCAATATAGGAGAAAACAGAGTGAAACCTAAAAATTCAAACTGTTCCTGCAAACGAATGCTTCAACCTAGAAACAAAACTTTGGCATCCAAGTGGGAATGGTGTACTGATCATTACTTGAATGTATCATGAAGATTGGATGAAAAAATATATGTTGAGATTTCAGGAGACTCTAGTTTTTTGAAAGTTTGGCAACCCCTTTCAATATAAGTGTTATTCGCCAGTCCCTGCTTTAGGCTACATCAAGAGGAAACAAACCTTAGAGATAGAACGTAGAACTACTTTATTGTGTCAAGTTTCGAGAAGCTAGCACAAACCGTGTTTGATTTAGAGTTCTAGCTGCATCTGTCAATATAGGAGAAAACAGAGTGAAATCTAGAAATTCAAACTGTTACTGCAAACGAATGCATCCACCTAGGAGAACGAAACTTGGGCATCCAAGTTTGATTGGTGTACTGCTCATTACTTGAAAGTATCATTAAGGTCGGAAAAAAATATGTGTTGAGATTTCAGGAGACTCTAGATTTTGGCAGCCTAACAACGCCTTTCATTGTAAGTGTTATTCGCCAGTCTGTGGTGGAGGCTACATCAAGAGTAAACAAACCTTAGGGATAGAATGTAGAACTACTTTATTGTGTCAAGTTTCAAGAAGCTAGCCCAAACCGTGTATGGTTTAGAGTTTGAACTACATTTGTCAATATAGGAGAAAACAGAGTGAAACCTAAATATTCAAACTGTTCCTGCAAACGAATGCTTCAACCTAGAAGAACAAAACTTGGGCATCCAGTGGGAATGGTGTACTGATCATTACTTGAAAGTATCATGAAGATTGGATGAAAAAATATATGTTGAGATTTCAGGAGACTCTAGTTTTTTGAAAGTTTGGCAACCCCTTTAAATATAAGTGTTATTCGCCAGTCCCTGCTTTAGGCTACATCAAGAGGAAACAAACCTTAGAGATAGAACGTAGAACTACTTTATTGTGTCAAGTTTCGAGAAGCTAGCACAAACCGTGTTTGATTTAGAGTTCTAGCTGCATCTGTCAATATAGGAGAAAACAGAGTGAAACCTAGAAATTCAAACTGTTACTGCAAACGAATGCATCAACCTAGGAGAACGAAACTTGGGCATCCAAGTTTGATTGGTGTACTGCTCATTACTTGAAAGTATCATTAAGGTCGGAAAAAAAAATATGTGTTGAGATTTCAGGAGACTCTAGTTTTTGGGCAGCCTAACAACGCCTCTCATTGTAAGTGTTATTCGCCAGTCTGTGCTCTAGGCTACATCAAGAGGAAACAAACCTTAGAGATAGAACGTAGAACTACTTTATTGTGTCATGTTTCAAGTAGCTAGCACAAACCGTGTTTGATTTAAAGTTCTAACTGCATCTGTCAATATAGGAGAAACCCGAGTAAACCTAAAAATTCAAACTGTTCCTGCAAACGAATGCTTCAACCTAGAAGAACAAAACTTGGGCATCCAAGTGGGAATGGTGTACTGATCATTACTTGAATGTATCATGAAGATTGGATGAAAAAATATATGTTGAGATTTCAGGAGACTCTAGTTTTTTGAAAGTTTGGCAACCCCTTTCAATATAAGTGTTATTCGCCAGTCCCTGCTTTAGGCTACATCAAGAGGAAACAAACCTTAGAGATAGAACGTAGAACTACTTTATTGTGTCAAGTTTCAAGAAGCTAGCAGAAACCGTGTTTGATTTAGAGTTCTAACTGCATCTGTCAATATAGTAGAAAACAGAGTGAAACCTAGAAATTCAAACTGTTACTGCAAACGAATGCATCAACCTAGGAGAACGAAACTTGGGCATCCAAGTTTGATTGGTGTACTGCTAATTACTTGAAAGTATCATTAAGGTCGGAAAAAAATATGTGTTGAGATTTCAGGAGACTCTAGTTTTTTGGCAGCCTAGCAACGCCTTTCATTGTAGGTGTTATTCGCCAGTCTGTGCTGAAGGCTACATCAAGAGGAAACAAACCTTAGGGATAGAATGAAGAACTACTTTATTGTGTCAAGTTTCAAGAAGCTAGCCCAAACCGTGTATGATTTAGAGTTTGAACTACATTTGTCAATATAGGAGAAAACAGAGTAAAACCTAAAAATTCAAACTGTTACTGCAAACGAATGCTTCAACCTAGAAGAACAAAACTTGGGCATCCAAGTGGGAATGGTGTACTGATCATTACTTGAATGTATCATGAAGATTGGATGAAAAAATATATGTTGAGATTTCAGGAGACTCTAGTTTTTTGAAAGTTTGGCAACCCCTTTCAATATAAGTGTTATTCGCCAGTCCCTGTTTTAGCCTACATCAAGAGGAAACAAACCTTAGAAATAGAATGTAGAACTACTTCATTGTGTCAAGTTTCAAGAAGCTAGCACAAACCGTGTTTGATTTAGAGTTCTAACTGCATCTGTCAATATAGGAGAAAACAGAGTGAAACCTAGAAATTCAAACTGTTACTGCAAACGAATGCATCAACCTAGGAGAACGAAACTTGGGCATCCAAGTTTGATTGGTGTACTGCTCATTACTTGAAAGTATCATTAAGGTCGGAAAAAAATATGTGTTGAGATTTCAGGAGACTCTAGTTTTTTGGCAGCCTAACAACGCCTTTCACTCTAAGTGTTATTCGCCAGTGTGTGCTGAAGGCTACATCAAGAGGAAACAAACCTTAGGGATAGAATGTAGAACTACTTTATTGTGTCAAGTTTCAAGAAGCTAGCCCAAACCGTGTATGATTTAGAGTTTGAACTACATTTGTCAATATAGGAGAAAACAGAGTGAAACCTAAAAATTCAAACTGTTACTGCTTCAATGTCGGAGATTGCTTCAACATAGGAGAATGAAACTTGAGCATCCAAGTGGGATTGGTGGGATTGGTGTACTGATCATTACTTGAAAGTATCATGAAGATTGGATGAAAAAATATATGTTGAGATTTCAGAAGACTCTAGTTTTTGCAAGTTTGGCAACCCCTTTCAATAAAAGTGTTATTCGCCAGTCCTTCCATTAGGCTACATCAAGAGGAAACAAACCTTAGAGATAGAACGTAGAACTACAGGATTTTGTCAAGTTTCAGAAGCTAGCACAAACCGTGTTTGATTTAGAGTTCGAACTGCATCTGTCAATATAGGACAAAACAGAGTGAAACCTAAAAATTCAAACTGTTCCTGCAAACGAATGCTTCACCCTAGAAGAACAAAACTTGGGCATCCAAGTGGGAATGGAGTACTGATCATTACTTAAATGTATCATGAAGATTGGATGAAAAAATATATGTTGAGATTTCAGGAGACTCTAGTTTTTTGAAAGTTTGGCAACCCCTTTCAATATAAGGATTATTCGCCAGTCCCTGCTTTAGGCTACATCAAGAGGAAACAAACCTTAGAGATAGAACGTAGAACTACTTTATTGTTTCAAGTTTCAAGAAGCTAGCAAAAACCGTGTTTGATTTAGAGTTCTAGCTGCATCTGTCAATATAGGAGAAAACAGAGTGAAACCTAGAAATTCAAACTGTTACTGCAAACGAATGCATCAACCTACCAGAACGAAACTTCGGCATCCAAGTTTGATTGGTGTACTGCTCATTACTTGAAAGTATCATTAAGGTCGGAAAAAAAATATGTGTTGAGATTTCAGGAGACTCTAGTTCTTTGGCAGCCTAACAACGCCTTTCATTGTAAGTGTTATTCGCCAGTCTGTGCTGAAGGCTACATCAAGAGGAAACAAACCTTAGGGATAGAATGTAGAACTACTTTATTGTGTCAAGTTTCAAGAAGCTAGCCCAAACCGTGTATGATTTACAGTTTGAACTGCATTTGTCAATATAGGAGAAAACAGAGTGAAACCTAAAAATTAAAACAGTTCCTGAAAACGAATGCTTCAACCTAGAAGAACAAAACTTGGGCATCCAAGTGGGAATGGTGTACTGATCATTACTTGAAAGTATCATGAAGATTGGACGAAAAAATATATGTTAAGATTTCAGGAGACTCTAGTTTTTTGGCAGCCTAACAACGCCTCTCATTGTAAGTGTTATTCGCCAGTCTGCGCTGAAGGCTACATCAAGAGGAAACAAACCTTAGAGATAGAATGTAGAACTACTTTATTGTGTCATGTTTCAAGTAGCTAGCACAAACCGTGTTTGATTTAAAGTTCTAACTGCATCTGTCAATATAGGAGAAAACAGAGTGAAACCTAAAAATTCAAACTGTTCCTGCAAACGAATGCTTCAACCTAGAAGAACAAAACTTGGGCATCCAAGTGGGAATGGTGTACTGATCATTACTTGAATGTATCATGAAGATTGGATGAAAAAATATATGTTGAGATTTCAGGAGACTCTAGTTTTTTGAAAGTTTGGCAACCCCTTTCAATATAAGGGTTATTCGCCAGTCCCTGCTTTAGGCTACATCAAGAGGAAACAAACCTTAGAGATAGAACGTAGAACTACTTTATTGTTTCAAGTTTCAAGAAGCTAGCACAAACCGTGTTTGATTTAGAGTTCTAGCTGCATCTGTCAATATAGGAGAAAACAGAGTGAAACCTAGAAATTCAAACTGTTACTGCAAACGAATGCATCAACCTAGGAGAACGAAACTTGAGCATCCAAGTTTGATTGGTGTACTGCTCATTACTTGAAAGTATCATTAAGGTAGGAAAAAAATATGTGTTGAGATTTCAGGAGACTCTAATTTTCTGGCAGCCTAACAACGCCTTTCATTGTAAGTGTTATTCGCCAGTCTGTGCTGAAGGCTACATCAAGAGGAGACAAACCTTAGGGATAGAATGTAGAACTACTTTATTGTGTCAAGTTTCAAGAAGCTAGCCCAAACCGTGTATGATTTAGAGTTTGAACTACATTTGTCAATATAGGAGAAAACAGAGTGAAACCTAAAAATTCAAACTGTTCATGCAAACGAATGCTTCAACCTAGAAGAACAAAACTTGGGCATCCAAGTGGGAATGGTGTACTGATCATTACTTGAAAGTATCATGAAGATTGGATGAAAAAATATATGTTGAGATTTCAGGAGACTCTAGTTTTTTGAAAGTTGGCAACCCCTTTCAATATAAGTGTTATTCGCCAGTCCCTGCTTTAGGCTACATCAAGAGGAAACAAACCTTAGAGATAGAAAGTAGAACTACTTTATTGTGTCAAGTTTCGAGAAGCTAGCACAAACCGTGTTTGATTTAGAGTTCTAGCTGCATCTGTCAATATAGGAGAAAACAGAGTGAACCTAGAAATTCAAACTGTTACTGCAAACGAATGCATCCACCTGTAAGAACGAAACTTGGGCATCCAAGTTTGATTGGTGTACTGCTCATTACTTGAAAGTACAATTAAGGTCGGAAAAAAAAAATATGTGTTGAGATTTCAGGAGACTCTAGTTTTTTGGCAGCCTAACAACGTCTTTCATTGTAAGTGTTATCGCCAGTCTGTCCTGAAGGCTACATCAAGAGGAAACAAACCTTAGGGATAGAATGTAGAACTACTTTATTGTGTCAAGTTTCAAGAAGCTAGCCCAAACCGTGTATGGTTTAGAGTTTGAACTACATTTGTCAATATAGGAGAAAACAGAGTGAAACCTAAAAATTCAAACTGTTCCTTCAAACGAATGCTTCAACCTGGAAGAACAAAACTTGGGCATCCAAATGGGAATGGTGTACTGATCATTACTTGAAAGTATCATGAAGATTGGATGAAAAAATATATGTTGAGATTTCAGAAGACTCTAGTTTTTGGAAGTTTGGCAACCCCTTTCAATAAAAGTGTTTTTCGCCAGTCCCTGCATTAGGCTACATCAAGAGGAAACAAACCTTAGAGTTAGAACGTAGAACTACAGTATTTTGTCAAGTTTCAAGAAGCTAGCACAAACCGTGTTTGATTTAGAGTTCGAACTGCATCTGTCAATATAGGGCAAAACAGAGTGAAACCTAAAAATTCAAACTGTTCCTGCAAACGAATGCTTCAACCTAGGAGAACGAAACTTGGGCATCCAAGTTTGATTGGTGCACTGCTCATTACTTGAAAGTATCATGAAGGTCGGAAGAAAAAATATATGATGAGATTTCAGGAGACTGTAGTTTTTTGGCAGCCTAACAACGCCTTTCATTGAATGTGTTATTCGCCAGTCTCTGCTTAAGGCTACATCAAGAGGAAACAAACCTTAGGGATAGAACGTAGAACTACTTTATTGTGTCAAGTTTCAAGAAGCTAGCACAAACCGTGTTTGATTTAGAGTTCTAGCTGCATCTGTCAATATAGGAGAAAACAGAGTGAAACCTAGAAATTCAAACTGTTACTGCAAACGAATGCATCAACCTAGGAGAACGAAACTTGGGCATCCAAGTTTGATTGGTGTACTGCTCATTACTTGAAAGTATCAATAAGGTCGGAAAAAAATATGTGTTGAGATTTCAGGAAACTCTAGTTTTTTGGCAGCCTAACAACACATTTCATTGTAAGTGTTATTCGCCAGTCTGTGCTGAAGGCTACATCAAGAGGAAACAAACCTTAGGGATAGAATGTAGAACTACTTTATTGTGTCAAGTTTCAAGAAGCTAGCCCAAACCGTGTATGATTTAGATTTTGAACTACATTTGTCAATATAGGAGAAAACAGAGTGAAACCTAAAAATTCAAACTGTTCCTGCAAACGAATGCTTCAACCTAGAAGAACAAAACTTGGGCATCCAAGTGGGAATGCTGTACTGATCATTACTTGAAAGTATCATGAAGATTGGATGAAAAAATATATGTTGAGATTTCAGAAGACTCTAGTTTTTGGAAGTTTGGCAACCCCTTTCAATAAAAGTGTTTTTCGCCAGTCCCTGCATTAGGCTACATCAAGACGAAACAAACCTTAGAGTTAGAACGTAGAACTACAGTATTTTGTCAAGTTTCAAGAAGCTAGCACAAACCGTGTTTGATTTAGAGTTCGAACTGCATCTGTCAATATAGGGCAAAACAGAGTGAAACCTAAAAATTCAAACTGTTCCTGCAAACGAATGCTTCAACCTAGGAGAACGAAACTTGGGCATCCAAGTTTGATTGGTGCACTGCTCATTACTTGAAAGTATCATGAAGGTCGGAAGAAAAAATATATGATGAGATTTCAGGAGACTGTAGTTTTTTGGCAGCCTAACAACGCCTTTCATTGAATGTGTTATTCGCCAGTCTCTGCTTAAGGCTACATCAAGAGGAAACAAACCTTAGGGATAGAACGTAGAACTACTTTATTGTGTCAAGTTTCAAGAAGCTAGCACAAACCGTGTTTGATTTAGAGTTCTAGCTGCATCTGTCAATATAGGAGAAAACAGAGTGAAACCTAGAAATTCAAACTGTTACTGCAAACGAATGCATCAACCTAGGAGAACGAAACTTGGGCATCCAAGTTTGATTGGTGTACTGCTCATTACTTGAAAGTATCAATAAGGTCGGAAAAAAATATGTGTTGAGATTTCAGGAAACTCTAGTTTTTTGGCAGCCTAACAACACATTTCATTGTAAGTGTTATTCGCCAGTCTGTGCTGAAGGCTACATCAAGAGGAAACAAACCTTAGGGATAGAATGTAGAACTACTTTATTGTGTCAAGTTTCAAGAAGCTAGCCCAAACCGTGTATGATTTAGATTTTGAACTACATTTGTCAATATAGGAGAAAACAGAGTGAAACCTAAAAATTCAAACTGTTCCTGCAAACGAATGCTTCAACCTAGAAGAACAAAACTTGGGCATCCAAGTGGGAATGCTGTACTGATCATTACTTGAAAGTATCATGAAGATTGGATGAAAAAAATATATGTTGAGATTTCAGGAGACTCTAGTTTTTGAAAGTTTGGCAACCCCTTTCAATATAATTGTTATTCGCCAGTCCCTGCTTTAGGCTACATCAAGAGGAAACAAACCTTAGAGATAGAACGTAGAACTACTTTATTGTGTCAAGTTTCAAGAAGCTAGCACAAACCGTGTTTGATTTAGAGTTCTAGCTGCATCTGTCAATATAGGAGAAAACAGAGTGAAACCTAGAAATTCAAACTTTTACTGCAAACGATGCATCAACCTAGGAGAAGGAAACTTGGGCATCCAAGTTTGATTGGTGTACTGCTCATTACTTGAAAGTATCATTAAGGTCGGAAAAAAAATATGTGTTGAGATTTCAGGAGACTCTAGTTTTTTGGCAGCCTAACAACGCCTCTCATTGTAAGTGTTATTCGCCAGTCTGTGCTGAAGGCTACATCAAGAGGAAACAAACCTTAGAGTTAGAATTTAGAACTACTTTATTGTGTCATGTTTCAAGTAGCTAGCACAAACTGTGTTGATTTAAAGTTCTAACTGCATCTGTCAATATAGGAGAAAACACAGTGAAACCTAAAAATTCAAACTGTTTCTGCAAACGAATGCTTCAAGCTAGAAGAACAAAACCTGGGCATCCAAAAGGTAATGGTGTACTGATCATTAATTGAATGTATCATGAAGATTGGATGAAAAAATATATGTTGAGATTTCAGGAGACTCTAGTTTTTTGAAAGTTTGGCAACCCCTTTCAATAAAAGTGTTA
Organism: Callospermophilus lateralis; assembly: GCF_048772815.1. NCBI lineage: Eukaryota > Metazoa > Chordata > Mammalia > Rodentia > Sciuridae > Callospermophilus > Callospermophilus lateralis. The sequence continues at coordinate 118,900 of NW_027513852.1, read as the reverse complement.
TTCGCCAGTCTGTGCTGAAGGCTACATCAAGAGGAAACAAACCTTAGATATAGAACGTAGAACTACTTTATTGTGTCAAGTTTCGAGAAGCTAGCACAAACCGTGTTTGATTTAGAGTTCTAGCTGCATCTGTCAATATAGGAGAAAACAGAGTGAAACCTAGAAATTCAAACTGTTACTGCAAACGAATGCATCAACCTAGGAGAACGAAACTTGGGCATCCAAGTTTGATTGGTGTACTGCTCATTACTTGAAAGTATATTAAGGTCGGAAAAAAATATGTGTTGAGATTTCAGGAGACTCTAGATTTTGGCAGCCTAACAACGCCTTTCATTGTAAGTGTTATTCATCAGTCTGTGCTGAAGGCTACATCAAGAGGAAACAAACCTTAGGGACAGAATGTAGAATTACTTTATTGTGTCAAGTTTCAAGAAGCTAGCCCAAACCGTGTATGGTTTAGAGTTTGAACTACATTTGTCAATATAGGAGAAAACAGAGTGAAACCTAAAAATTCAAACTGTTCCTGCAAACGAATGCTTCAACCTAGAAAACAAAACTTGGGCATCCAAGTGGGAATGGTGTACTGATCATTACTTGAATGTATCATGAAGATTGGATGAAAAAATATATGTTGAGATTTCAGGAGACTCTAGTTTTTTGAAAGTTTGGCAACCCCTTTCAATATAAGTGTTATTCGCCAGTCCCTGCTTTAGGCTACATCAAGAGGAAACAAACCTTAGAGATAGAACGTAGAACTACTTTATTGTGTCAAGTTTCGAGAAGCTAGCACAAACCATGTTTGATTTAGAGTTCTAGCTGCATCTGTCAATATAGGAGAAAACAGAGTGAAACCTAGAAATTCAAACTGTTACTGCAAACGAATGCATCCACCTAGGAGAACGAAACTTGGGCATCCAAGTTTGATTGGTGTACTGCTCATTACTTGAAAGTATCATTAAGGTCAAAAAAAAATATGTGTTGAGATTTCAGGAGACTCTAGATTTTGGCAGCCTAACAACGCCTTTCATTGTAAGTGTTATTCGCCAGTCTGTGGTGGAGGCTACATCAAGAGTAAACAAACCTTAGGGATAGAATGTAGAACTACTTTATTTTGTCAAGTTTCAAGAAGCTAGCCCAAACCGTGTATGGTTTAGAGTTTGAACTACATTTGTCAATATAGGAGAAAACAGAGTGAAACCTAAAAATTCAAACTGTTCCTGAAAACGAATTCTTCAACCTAGAAGAACAAAACTTGGGCATCCAGTGGGAATGGTGTACTGATCATTACTTGAAAGTATCATGAAGATTGGATGAAAAAATATATGTTGAGATTTCAGGAGACTCTAGTTTTTTGAAAGTTTGGCAACCCCTTTAAATATAAGTGTTATTCGCCAGTCCCTGCTTTAGGCTACATCAAGAGGAAACAAACCTTAGAGATAGAACGTAGAACTACTTTATTGTGTCAAGTTTCGAGAAGCTAGCACAAACCGTGTTTGATTTAGAGTTCTAGCTGCATCTGTCAATATAGGAGAAAACAGAGTGAAACCTAGAAATTCAAACTGTTACTGCAAACGAATGCATCAACCTAGGAGAACGAAACTTGGGCATCCAAGTTTGATTGGTGTACTGCTCATTACTTGAAAGTATCATTAAGGTCGGAAAAAAAAATATGTGTTGAGATTTCAGGAGACTCTAGTTTTTGGGCAGCCTAACAACGCCTCTCATTGTAAGTGTTATTCGCCAGTCTGTGCTCTAGGCTACATCAAGAGGAAACAAACCTTAGAGATAGAACGTAGAACTACTTTATTGTGTCATGTTTCAAGTAGCTAGCACAAACCGTGTTTGATTTAAAGTTCTAGCTGCATCTGTCAATATAGGAGAAAACAGAGTGAAACCTAAAAATTCAAACTATTCCTGCAAACGAATGCTTCATCCTAGAAGAACAAAACTTGGGCATCCAAGTGGGAATGGTGTACTGATCATTACTTGAATGTATCATGAAGATTGGATGAAAAAATATATGTTGAGATTTCAGGAGACTCTAGTTTTTTGAAAGTTTGGCAACCCCTTTCAATATAAGTGTTATTCGCCAGTCCCTGCTTTAGGCTACATCAAGAGGAAACAAACCTTAGAGATAGAACGTAGAACTACTTTATTGTGTCAAGTTTCAAGAAGCTAGCACAAACCGTGTTTGATTTAGAGTTCTAGCTGCATCTGTCAATATAGGAGAAAACAGAGTGAAACCTAGAAATTCAAACTGTTACTGCAAACGAATGCATTAACCTAGGAGAACGAAACTTGGTCATCCAAGTTTGATTGGTGTACTGCTCATTACTTGAAAGTATCATTAAGGTCGGAAAAAAATATGTGTTGAGATTTCAGGAGACTCTAGTTTTTTGGCAGCCTAACAACGCCTTTCCGTGTAAGTGTTATTCGCGAGTCTGTGCTGAAGGCTACATCAAGAGGAAACAAACCTTAGGGATAGAATGTAGAACTACTTTATTGTGTCAAGTTTCAAGAAGCTAGCCCAAACCGTGTATGATTTACAGTTTGAACTACATTTGTCAATATAGGAGAAAACAGAGTGAAACCTAAAAATTCAAACTGTTACTGCAAACGAATGCTTCAACGTAGGAGAATGAAACTTGAGCATCCAAGTGGCATTGGTGTACTGATCATTACTTGAAAGTATCATGAAGATTGGATGAAAATATATATGTTGAGATTTCAGAAGACTCTAGTTTTTGGAAGTTTGGCAACCCCTTTCAATACAAGTGTTATTCGCCAGTCCCTGCATTAGGCTACATCAAGAGGAAACAAACCTTAGAGATAGAACGTAGAACTACAGGATTTTGTCAAGTTTCAAGAAGCTAGCACAAACCGTGTTTGATTTAGAGTTCGAACTGCATCTGTCAATATAGGACAAAACAGAATGAAACCTAAAAATTCAAACTGTTCCTGCAAACGAATGCTTCAACCTAGGAGAACGAAACTTGGGCATCCAAGTTTGATTGGTGCACTGCTCATTACTTGAAAGTATCATGAAGGTCGGAAGAAAAAATATATGATGAGATTTCAGGAGACTGTAGTTTTTTGGCAGCCTAACAACGCCTTTCATTGAATGTGTTATTCGCCAGTCTCTGCTTAAGGCTACAAGAGGAAACAAACCTTAGGGATAGAACGTAGAACAACTTTATTGTGTCATGTTTCAAGTAGCTAGCACAAACCGTGTTTGATTTAAAGTTCTGACTGCATCTGTCAATATAGGAGAAACCAGAGTGAAACCTAAAAATTGAAACTGTTCCTGCAAACGAATGCTTCAACCTAGGAGAACGAAACTTGGGCATCCAAGTTTGATTGGTGCACTGCTCATTACTTGAAAGTATCATGAAGGTCGGAAGAAAAAATATATGATGAGATTTTAGGAGACTGTAGTTTTTTGGCAGCCTAACAACGCCTTTCATTGAATGTGTTATTCGCCATTCTCTGCTTAAGGCTACAAGAGGAAACAAACCTTAGGGATAGAACGTAGAACAACTTTATTGTGTCATGTTTCAAGTAGCTAGCACAAACCGTGTTTGATTTAAAGTTCTGACTGCATCTGTCAATAAAGGAGAAACCAGAGGGAAACCTAAAAATTGAAACTGTTCCTGCAAACGAATGCTTCAACCTAGAAGAACAAAACTTGGGCATCCAAGTGGGAATGGAGTACTGATCATTACTTGAATGTATCATGAAGATTGGATGAAAAAATATATGTTGAGATTTCAGGAGACACTAGTTTTTTGAAAGTTTGGCAACCCCTTTCAATATAAGTGTTATTCGCCAGTCGCTGCTTTAGGCTACATCAAGAGGAAACAAACCTTAGAGATAGAACGTAGAACTAATTTATTGTGTCAAGTTTCAAGAAGCTAGCCCAAACCTTGTATGATTTAGAGTTTGAACTACATTTGTCAATATAGGAGAAAACAGAGTGAAACCTAAAAATTCAAACTGTTACTGCAAACGAATGCTTCAACGTAGGAGAATGAAAGTTGAGCATCCAAGTGGGATTGGTGTACTGATCATTACTTGAAAGTATCATGAAGATTGGATGAAAAAATATATGTTGAGATTTCAGAAGACTCTAGTTTTTGGAAGTTTGGCAACCCCTTTCAATAAAAGTGTTATTCGCCAGTCCCTGCTTTAGGCTACATCAAGAGGAAACAAACCTTAGAGATAGAACGTAGAACGACTTTATTGTGTCAAGTTTCGAGAAGCTAGCACAAACGGTGTTTGATTTAGAGTTCTAGCTGCATCTGTCAATATAGGAGAAAACAGAGTGAAACCTAGAAATTCAAACTGTTACTGCAAACGAATGCATCAACCTAGGAGAATGAAACTTGGGCATCCAAGTTTGATTGGTGTACTGCTCATTACTTGAAAGTATCATTAAGGTCGGAAAAAAAATATGTGTTGAGATTTCAGGAGACTCTAGTTTTTTGGCAGCCTAACAACGCCTCTCATTGTAAGTGTTATTCGCCAGTCTCTGCTGAATGCTACATCAAGAGGAAACAAACCTTAGAGATAGAACGTAGAACTACATTATTGTGTCATGTTTCAAGTAGCTAGCAAAAACCGTGTTTGATTTAAAGTTCTAACTGCATCTGTCAATATAGGAGAAAACAGAGTAAAACCTAAAAATTCAAACTGTTCCTGCAAACGAATTCTTCATCCTAGAAGAACAAAACTTGGTCATCCAAGTGGGAATGGTGTACTGATATTACTTGGATGTATCATGAAGATTGGATGAAAAAATATATGTTGAGATTTCAGGAGACTCTAGTTTTTTGAAAGTTTGGCAACCCCTTTCAATATAAGTGTTATTCGCCAGTCCCTGCTTTAGGCTACATCAAGAGGAAACAAACCTTAGAGATAGAACGAACAACTACTTTATTGTGTCAAGTTTCAAGAAGCTAGCACAAACCGTGTTTGATTTAGAGTTCTAGCTGCATCTGTCAATATAGGAGAAAACAGAGTGAAACCTAGAAATTCAAACTGTTACTGCAAACGAATGCATCAACTTAGGAGAACGAAACTTGGGCATCCAAGTTTGATTGGTGTACTGCTCATTACTTGACAGTATCATTAAGGTCGGAAAAAAATATGTGTTGAGATTTCAGGAGACTCTTGTTTTTTGGCAGCCTAACAACGCCTTTCATTGTAAGTGTTATTCGCCAGTCTGTGCTGAAGGCTACATCAAGAGGAAACAAACCTTAGGAATAGAATGTAGAACTACTTTATTGTGTCAAGTTTCAAGAAGCTAGCCCAAACCGTGTATGATTTAGAGTTTGAACTACATTTGTCAATATAGGAGAAAACAGAGTGAAACCTAAAAATTCAAACTGTTACTGCAAACGAATGCTTCAACGTAAGAGAATGAATCTTGGGCATCCAAGTGGGATTGGTGTACTGATCATTACTTGAAAGTATCATGAAGATTGGATGAAAAAATATATGTTGAGATTTCAGAAGACTCTAGTTTTCAGAAGTTTGGCAACCCCTTTCAATATAAGTGTTATTCGCCAGTCCCTGCTTTAGGCTACATCAAGAGGAAACAAACCTTAGAGATAGAACGTAGAACTACTTTATTGTGTCAAGTTTCAAGAAGCTAGCACAAACCGTGTTTGATTTAGAGTTCTAGCTGCATCTGTCAATATAGGAGAAAACAGAGTGAAACCTAGAAATTCAAATTGTTACTGCAAACGAATGCATCCACCTAGGAGATCGAAACTTGGGCATCCAAGTTTGATTGGTGTACTGCTCATTACTTGAAAGTATCATTAAGGTCGGAAAAAAAATATGTGTTGAGATTTCAGGAGACGCTAGTTTTTTGGCAGCCTAACAACGCCTCTCATTGTAAGTGTTATTCGCCAGTCTGTGCTGAAGGCGACATCAAGAGGAAACAAACCTTAGAGATAGAACGTAGAACTACTTTATTGTGTCATGTTTCAAGTAGCTAGCACAAACCGTGTTTGATTTAAAGTTCTAACTGCATCTGTCAATATAGGAGAAAACAGAGTGAAACCTAAAAATTCAAACTGTTCCTGCAAACGAATGCTTCAACCTAGAAGAACAAAACTTTTGCATCCAGTGGGAATGGTGTACTGATCATTACTTGAATGTATCATGAAGATTGGATGAAAAAATATATGTTGAGATTTCAGGAGACTCTAGTTTTTTGAAAGTTTGGCAACCCCTTTCAATATAAGTGTTATTCGCCAGTCCCTGCTTTAGGCTACATCAAGAGGAAACAAACCTTAGAGATAGAACGTAGAACTACTTTATTGTGTCAAGTTTCAAGAAGCTAGCACAAACCGTGTTTGATTTAGAGTTCTAGCTGCATCTGTCAATATAGGAGAAAACAGAGTGAAACCTAGAATTCAAACTGTTACTGCAAACGAATGCATCAACCTAGGAGAACGAAACTTGGGCATCCAAGTTTGATTGGTGTACTGCTCATTACTTGAAAGTATCATTAAGGTCGGAAAAAAATATGTGTTGAGATTTCAGGAGACTCTAGATTTTGGCAGCCTAACAACGCCTTTCATTGTAAGTGTTATTCGCCAGTCTGTGGTGGAGGCTACATCAAGAGTAAACAAACCTTAGGGATAGAATGTAGAACTACTTTATTGTGTCAAGTTTCAAGAAGCTAGCCCAAACCGTGTATGGTTTAGAGTTTGAACTACATTTGTCAATATAGGAGAAAACAGAGTGAAACCTAAAAATTCAAACTGTTCCTGAAAACGAATTCTTCAACCTAGAAGAACAAAACTTGGGCATCCAAGTGGGAATGGTGTACTGATCATTACTTGAAAGTATCATGAAGATTGGATGAAAAAATATATGTTGAGATTTCAGGAGACTCTAGTTTTTTGAAAGTTTGGCAACCCCTTTCAATATAAGTGTTATTCGCCAGTCCCTGCTTTAGGCTACATCAAGAGGAAACAAACCTTAGAGATAGAATGTAGAACTACTTTATTGTGTCAAGTTTCGAGAAGCTAGCACAAACCGTGTTTGATTTAGAGTTCTAGCTGCATCTGTCAATATAGGAGAAAACAGAGTGAAACCTAGAAATTCAAACTGTTACTGCAAACGAATGCATCAACCTAGGAGAACGAAACTTGGGCATCCAAGTTTGATTGGTGTACTGCTCATTACTTGAAAGTATCATTAAGGTCGGAAAAAAAATATGTGTTGAGATTTCAGGAGACTCTAGTTTTTGGGCAGCCTAACAACGCCTCTCATTGTAAGTGTTATTCGCCAGTCTGTGCTCTAGGCTACATCAAGAGGAAACAAACCTTAGAGATAGAACGTAGAACTACTTTATTGTGTCATGTTTCAAGTAGCTAGCACAAACCGTGTTTGATTTAAAGTTCTAGCTGCATCTGTCAATATAGGAGAAAACAGAGTGAAACCTAAAAATTCAAACTATTCCTGCAAACGAATGCTTCATCCTAGAAGAACAAAACTTGGGCATCCAAGTGGGAATGGTGTACTGATCATTACTTGAAAGTATCATGAAGATTGGATGAAAATATATATGTTGAGATTTCAGAAGACTCTAGTTTTTGGAAGTTTGGCAACCCCTTTCAATACAAGTGTTATTCGCCAGTCCCTGCATTAGGCTACATCAAGAGGAAACAAACCTTAGAGATAGAACGTAGAACTACAGGATTTTGTCAAGTTTCAAGAAGCTAGCACAAACCGTGTTTGATTTAGAGTTCGAACTGCATCTGTCAATATAGGACAAAACAGAATGAAACCTAAAAATTCAAACTGTTCCTGCAAACGAATGCTTCAACCTAGGAGAACGAAACTTGGGCATCCAAGTTTGATTTTTGTACTGCCCATTACTTGAAAGTATCATTAAGGTCGGAAAAAAAATATGTGTTGAGATTTCAGGAGACTCTAGTTTTTTGGCAGGCTAACAACGCCTTTCATTGTAAGTGTTATTCGCCAGTCTGTGCTGAAGGCTACATCAAGAGGAAACAATCCTTAGATATAGAACGTAGAACTACTTTATTGTGTCAAGTTTCGAGAAGCTAGCACAAACCGTGTTTGATTTAGAGTTCTAGCTGCATCTGTCAATATAGGAGAAAACAGAGTGAAACCTAGAAATTCAAACTGTTACTGCAAACGAATGCATCAACCTAGGAGAACGAAACTTGGGCATCCAAGTTTGATTGGTGTACTGCTCATTACTTGAAAGTATCATTAAGGTCGGAAAAAAATATGTGTTGAGATTTCAGGAGACTCTAGTTTTTTGAAAGTTTGGCAACCCTTTTAAATATAAGTGTTATTCGCCAGTCCCTGCTTTAGGCTACATCAAGAGGAAACAAACCTTAGAGATAGAACGTAGAACTACTTTATTGTGTCATGTTTCAAGAAGCTAGCACAAACCGTGTTTGATTTAGAGTTCTAGCTGCATCTGTCAATATAGGAGAAAACAGAGTGAAACCTAGAAATTCAAACTGTTACTGCAAACGAATGCATCAACCTAGGAGAACGAAACTTGGACATCCAAGTTTGATTGGTGTACTGCTCATTACTTGAAAGTATCATTAAGGTCGGAAAAAAAATATGTGTTGAGATTTCAGGAGACTCTAGTTTTTTGGCAGGCTAACAACGCCTTTCATTGTAAGTGTTATTCGCAAGTCTATGCTGAAGGCTACATCAAGAGGAAACAAACCTTAGAGATAGAACGTAGAACTACTTTATTGTGTCATGTTTCAAGTAGCTAGCACAAAGCGTGTTTGATTTAAAGTTCTAACTGCATCTGTCAATATAGGAGAAAACAGAGTGAAACCTAAAAATTCAAACTGTTCCTGCAAACGAATGCTTCATCCTAGAAGAACGAAACTTGGGCATCCAAGTGGGAATGGTGTCCTGATCATTACTTGAAAGTATCATGAAGATTGGATGAAAAAATATATGTTGAGATTTCAGGAGACTCTATTTTTTTGAAAGTTTGGCAACCCCTTTCAATATAAGTGTTATTCGCCAGTCCCTGGTTTAGGCTACATCAAGAGGAAACAAACCTTAGAGATAGAATATAGAACTACTTTATTGTGTCAAGTTTCAAGAAGCTAGCACAAACCGTGTTTGATTTAGAGTTCTAGCTGCATCTGTCAATATAGGAGAAAACAGAGTGAAACCTAGAAATTCAAACTGTTACTGCAAACGAATGCATCAACCTAGGAGAACGTAACTTGGGCATCCAAGTTTGATTGGTGTACTGCTCATTACTTGAAAGTATCATTAAGGTCGGAAAAAAATATGTGTTGAGATTTCAGGAGACTCTAGTTTTTTGGCAGCCTAACAACGCCTTTTATTGTAAGTGTTATTCGCCAGTCTGTGCTGAAGGCTACATCGAGAGGAAACAAACCTTAGGGATAGAATGTAGAACTACTTTATTGTGTCAAGTTTCAAGAAGCTAGCCCAAACCGTGTATGATTTAGAGTTTGAACTACATTTGTCAATATAGGAGAAAACAGAGTGAAACCTAAAAATTCAAACTGTTACTGCAAACGAATGCTTCAACGTAGGAGAATGAAACTTGAGCATCCAAGTGGAATTGGTGTACCTATTATTACTTGAAAGTATCATGAAGATTGGATGAAAAAATATATGTTGAGATTTCAGAAGTCTCTAGTTTTTGGAAGTTTGGCAACCCCTTTCAATAAAAGTGTTATTCGCCAGTCCCTCCATTAGGCTACATGAAGAGGAAACAAACCTTAGAGATAGAACGTAGAACTACAGTATTTTGTCAAGTTTCAAGAAGCTAGCACAAACCGTGTTTGATTTAGAGTTCGAACTGCATCTGTCAATATAGGACAAAACAGAGTGAAACCTAAAAATTCAAACTGTTCCTGCAAACGAATGCTTCAACCTAGGAGAACGAAACTTGGGCATCCAAGTTTGATTGGTGCACTGCTCATTACTTGAAAGTATCATGAAGGTCGGAAGAAAAAATATATGATGAGATTTCAGGAGACTGTAGTTTTTTGGCAGCCTAACAATGCCTTTCATTGAATGTGTTATTCGCCAGTCTCTGCTTAAGGCTACATCAAGAGGAAACAAACCTTAGGGATAGAACGTAGAACTACTTTATTGTGTCATGTTTCAAGTAGCTAGCACAAACCGTGTTTGATTTAAAGTTCTAACTGCATCTGTCAATATAGGAGAAACCAGAGTGAAACCTAAAAATTCAAACTGTTCCTGCAAACGAATGCTTAAACCTAGAAGAACAAAACTTGGGCATCCAATGGGAATGGTGTACTGATCATTACTTGAATGTATCATGAAGATTGGATAAAAAAATATATGTTGAGATTTCAGGAGACTCTAGTTTTTTGGCAGCCTAACAACGCCTTTCATTGTAAGTGTTATTCGCCAGTCTGTGCTGAAGGCTACATCAAGAGGAAACAAACCTTAGGGATAGAACGTAGAACTACTTTATTGTGTCATGTTTCAAGTAGCTAGCACAAACCGTGTTTGATTTAAAGTTCTAACTGCAACTGTCAATATAGGAGAAAACAGAGTGAAACCTAAAAATTCAAACTGTTCCTGCAAACGAATGCTTCAACCTAGAAGAACAAAACTTGGGCATCCAAGTGGGAATGGTGTACTGATCATTACTTGAAGTATCATGAAGATTGGATGAAAAAATATATGTTGAGATTTCAGGAGACTCTAGTTTTTTGAAAGTTTGGCAACCCCTTTCAATATAAGTGTTATTCGCCAGTCCCTACTTTAGGCTACATCAAGAGGAAACAAACCTTAGAGATAGAACGTAGAACTACTTTATGGTGTCAAGGTTCAAGAAGCTAGCACAAACCGTGTTTGATTTAGAGTTCTAGCTGCATCTGTCAATATAGGAGAAAACAGAGTGAAACCTAAAAATTCAAACTGTTACTGCAAACGAATGCATCAACCTAGGAGAACGAAACTTGGGCATCCAAGTTTGATTGGTGTACTGCTCATTACTTGAAAGTATCATTAAGGTCGGAAAAAAAAATATGTGTTGAGATTTCAGGAGACTCTAGTTTTTTGGCAGCCTAACAACGCCTTTCATTGTAAGTGTTATTCGCCAGTCTGTGCTGAAGGCTACATCAAGAGGAAACAAACCTTAGAGATAGAACGTAGCACTATTTTATTGTGTCATGTTTCAAGTAGCTAGCACAAACCGTGTTTGATTTAAAGTTCGAACTGCCTCTGTCAATATAGGAGAAAACAGAGTGAAACCTAAAAATTCAAACTGTTCCTGCAAACGAATGCTTCAACCTAGAAGAACAAAACTTCGGCATCCAAGTGGGAATGGTGTACTGATCATTACTTGAAAGTATCATGAAGATTGGATGAAAAAATATATGTTGAGATTTCAGAAGACTCTAGTTTTTGGAGGTTTGGCAACCCCTTTCAATAAAAGTGTTATTCGCCAGTCCCTCCATTAGGGTACATGAAGAGGAAACAAACCTTAGAGATAGAACGTAGAACTACAGTATTTTGTCAAGTTTCAAGAAGCTAGCACAAACCGTGTTTGATTTAGAGTTCGAACTGCATCTGTCAATATAGGACAAAACAGAGTGAAACCTAAAAATTCAAACTGTTCCTGCAAACGAATGCTTCAACCTAGGAAAACGAAACTTGGGCATCCAAGTTTGATTGGTGCACTGCTCAGTACTTGAAAGTATCATGAAGGTCGTAAGAAAAAATATATGATGAGAATTCAGGAGACTGTAGTTTTTTGGCAGCCTAACAACGCCTTTCATTGAATGTGTTATTCGCCAGTCTCTGCTTAAGGCTACATCAAGAGGAAACAAACCTTAGGGACAGAACATAGAACTACTTTATTGTGTCATGTTTCAAGTAGCTAGCACAAACCGTGTTTGATTTAAAGTTCTAACTGTATCTGTCAATATAGGAGAAACCAGAGTGAAACCTAAAAATTCAAACTGTTCCTGCAAACGAATGCTTCAACCTAGAAGAACAAAACTTGGGCATCCAAGTGGGAATGGTGTACTGATCATTACTTGAATGTATCATGAAGATTGGATGAAAAAATATATGTTGAGATTTCAGGAGACTCTAGTTTTTTGAAAGTTTGGCAACCCCTTTCAATATTAATGTTATTCGCCAGTCCCTGCTTTAGGCTACATCAAGAGGAAACAAACCTTAGAGATAGAACGTAGAACTACTTTATTGTGTCAAGTTTCAAGAAGCTAGCACAAACCGTGTTTGATTTAGAGTTCTAGCTGCATCTGTAAATATAGGAGAAAACAGAGTGAAACCTAGAAATTCAAACTGTTACTGCAAACGAATGCATCAACCTAGGAGAACAAAACTTGGGCATCCAAGTTTGATTGGTGTACTGCTCATTACTTGAAAGTATCATTAAGGTCGGAAAAAAATATGTGTTGAGATTTCAGGAGACTCTAGTTTTTTGGCAGCCTAACAACGCCTTTCATTGTAAGTGTTATTCGCCAGTCTGTGCTGAAGGCTACATAAAGAGGAAACAAACCTTAGAGATAGAACGTAGAACTACGTTATTGTGTCATGTTTCAAGTAGCTAGCACAAACCGTGTTTGATTTAAAGTTCTAACTGCATCTGTCAATATAGGAGAAAACAGAGTGAAACCTAAAAATTCAAACTTTTCCTGCAAACGAATGGTTCAACCCTGAAGAACAAAACTTGGGCATCCAAGTGGGAATGGTGTACTGATCATTACTTGAAAGTATCATGAAGATTGGATTAAAAAATATATGTTGAGATTTCAGGAGACTCTAGTTTTTTGAAAGTTTGGCAACCCCTTTCAATATAAGTGTTATTCGCCAGTCCCTGCTTTAGGCTACATCAAGAGGAAACAACCCTTAGAGATAGAACGTAGAACTACTTTATTGTGTCAAGTTTCAAGAAGCTAGCACAAACCGTGTTTGATTTAGAGTTCTAGCTGCATCTGTCAATATAGGAGAAAACAGAGTGAAACCTAGAAATTCAAACTGTTACTGCAAACGAATGCATCAACCTAGGAGAACGAAACTTGGGCATCCAAGTTTGATTGGTGTACTGCTCATTACTTGAAAGTATCATTAAGGTCGGAAAAAAATATGTGTTGAGATTTCAGGAGACTCTAGTTTTTTGGCAGCCTAACAAAGCCTTTCATTGTAAGTGTTATTCGCCAGTCTGTGCTGAAGGCTACATCAAGAGGAAACAAACCTTAGGGATAGAATGTAGAACTACTTAATTGTGTCAAGTTTCAAGAAGCTAGCCCAAACCGTGTATGATTTAGAGTTTGAACTACATTTGTCAATATAGGAGAAAACAGAGTGAAACCTAAAAATTAAAACTGTTACTGCAAACGAATGCTTCAACGTAGGAGAATGAAACTTGAGCATCCAAGTGGGATTGGTGTACTGATCATTGCTTGAAAGTATCATGAAGATTGGATGAAAAAATATATGTTGAGATTTCAGAAGACTCTAGTTTTTGGAAGTTTGGCAACCCCTTTCAATAAAAGAGTTATTCGCCAGTCCCTCCATTAGGCTACAGGAAGAGGAAACAAACCTTAGAGATAGAACGTACAACTACAGTATTTTGTCAAGTTTCAAGAAGCTAGCACAAACCGTGTTTGATTTAGAGTTCGAACTGCATCTGTCAATATAGGAGAAAACAGAGTGAAACCTAAAAATTCAAACTGTTCCTGCAAACGAATGCTTCAACCTAGGAGAACGAAACTTGGGCATCCAAGTTTGATTGGTGCACTGCTCATTACTTGAAAGTATCATGAAGGTCGGAAGAAAAAATATATGATGAGATTTCAGGAGACTGTAGTTTTTTGGCAGCCTAACAACGCCTTTCATTGAATGTGTTATTCACCAGTCTCTGCTTAAGGCTACATCAAGAGGAAACAAACCTTAGAGATAGAACGTAGAACTACTTTATTGTTTCATGTTTCAAGTAGCTAGCACAAACCGTGTTTGATTTAAAGTTCTAACTGCCTCTGTCAATATAGGAAAAAACAGAGTGAAACCTAAAAATTCAAACTGTTCCTGCAAACGAATGCTTCAACCTAGAAGAACAAAACTTGGGCATCCAAGTGGGAATGGTGTACTGATCATTACTTGAATGTATCATGAAGATTGGATGGAAAAATATATGTTGAGATTTCAGGAGACTCTAGTTTTTTGAAAGTTTGGCAACCCCTTTCAATATAAGTGTTATTCGCCAGTCCCTGCTTTAGGCTACATCAAGAGGAAACAAACCTTAGAGATAGAACGTAGAACTACTTTATTGTGTCAAGTTTCAAGAAGCTAGCACAAACCGTGTTTGATTTAGAGTTCTAGCTGCATCTGTCAATATAGGAGAAAACAGAGTGAAACCTAGAAATTCAAACTGTTACTGCAAACGAATGCATCAACCTAGGAGAACGAAACTTGGGCATCCAAGTTTGATTGGTGTACTGCTCATTACTTGAAAGTATCATTAAGGTCGGAAAAAAATATGTGTTGAGATTTCAGGAGACTCTAGTTTTTTGGCAGCCTAACAACGCCTTTCATTGTAAGTGTTATTCGCCAGTCTGTGCTGAAGGCTACATCAAGAGGAAACAAACCTTAGGGATAGAATGTAGAACTACTTTATTGTGTCAAGTTTCAAGAAGCTAGCCCAAACCGTGTATGATTTAGAGTTTGAACTACATTTGTCAATATAGGAGAAAACAGAGTAAAACCTAAAAATTCAAACTGTTACTGCAAACGAATGCTTCAACCTAGAAGAACAAAACTTGGACATCCAAGTGGGAATGGTGTACTGATCATTACTTGAATGTATCATGAAGATTGGATGAAAAAATATATGTTGAGATTTCAGGAGACTCTAGTTTTTTGAAAGTTTGGCAACCCCTTTCAATATAAGTGTTATTCGCCAGTCCCTGCTTTAGGCTACATCAAGAGGAAACAAACCTTAGAGATAGAACGTAGAACTACTTTATTGTGTCAAGTTTCAAGAAGCTAGCACAAACCGTGTTTGATTTAGAGTTCTAACTGCATCTGTCCATATAGGAGAAAACAGAGTGAAACCTAGAAATTCAAACTGTTACTGCAAACGAATGCATCAACCTAGGAGAACGAAACTTGGGCATCCAAGTTTGATTGGTGTACTGCTCATTACTTAAAAGTATCATTAAGGTCGGAAAAAAAATATGTGTTGAGATTTCAGGAGACTCTAGTTTTTTGGCAGCCTAACAACACCTTTCATTGAATGTGTTATTCGCCAGTCTCTGCTTAAGGCTACCTCAAGAGGAAACAAACCTTAGGGATAGAACGTAGAACTACTTTATTGTGTCATGTTTCAAGTAGCTAGCACAAACCGTGTTTGATTTAAAGTTCTAACTGCATCTGTCAATATAGGAGAAACCAGAGTAAACTTAAAAATTCAAACTGTTCCTGCAAACGAATGCTTCAACCTAGAAGAACAAAACTTGGGCATCCAAGTGGGAATGGTGTACTGATCATTACTTCAAATTATCATGAAGATTGGATGAAAAAATATATGTTGAGATTTCAGAAGACTCGAGTTTTTGAAGTTTGGCAACCCCTTTCAATAAAAGTGTTATTCGCCAGTCCCTGCATTAGGCTACATCAAGAGGAAACAAACCTTAGAGATAGAACGTAGAACTACAGTATTTTGTCAATTTTCAAGAAGCTAGCACAAACCGTGTTTGATTTAGAGTTCGAACTGCATCTGTCAATATAGGACAAAACAGAGTGAAACCTAAAAATTCAAACTGTTCCTGCAAACGAATGGTTCAACCTAGGAGAACGAAACTTGGGCATCCAAGTTTGATTGGTGCACTGTTCATTACTTGAAAGTATCATGAAGGTCGGAAGAAAGAATATATGATGAGATTTCAGGAGACCCTAGTTTTTTGGCAGCCTAACAACGCCTTTCATTGAATGTGTTATTCGCCAGTCTCTGCTTAAGGCTACATCAAAAGAAAACAAACCTTAGGGATAGAACGTAGAACTACTTTATTGTGTCATGTTTCAAGTAGCTAGCACAAACCGTGTTTGATTTAAAGTTCTAACTGCATCTGTCAATATAGGAGAAACCAGAGTGAAACCTAAAAATTCAAACTGTTCCTGCAAACGAATGCTTCAACCTAGAAGAACAAAACTTGGGGATCCAAGTGGGAATGGTGTACTGATCATTACTTGAATGTATCATGGAGATTGGATGAAAAAATATATGTTGAGATTTCAGGAGACTCTAGTTTTTTGAAAGTTTGGCAACCCCTTTCAATATAAGTGTTAATCGCCAGTCCCTGCTTTAGGCTACATCAAGAGGAAACAAACCTTAGATATAGAACGTAGAACTACTTTATTGTGTCAAGTTTCGAGAAGGTAGCACAAACCGTGTTTGATTTAGAGTTCTAGCTGTGTCTGTCAATTTAGGAGAAAACAGAGTGAAACCTAGAAATTCAAACTGTTACTGCAAACGAATGCATCAACCTAGGAGAACGAAACTTGGGCATCGAAGTTTGATTGGTGTATTGCTCATTACTTGAAAGTATCATAAAGGTCGGAAAAAAAATATGTGTTGAGATTTCAGGAGACTCTATTTTTTTGGCAGCCTAACAACGCCTCTCATTGTAAGTGTTATTCGCCAGTCTGTGCTGAAGGCTACATCAAGAGGAAACAAACCTTAGAGATAGAACGTAGAACTACTTTATTGTGTCATGTTTCAAGGAGCTAGCGCAAACCGCGTTTGATTTAAAGTTCTAACTGCATGTGTCAATATAGGAGAAAACAGAGTGAAACCTAAAAATTCAAACTGTTCCTGCAAACGAATGCTTCAACCTAGAAGAACAAAACTTGGGCATCCAAGTGGGAATGGTGTACTGATCATTACTTGAATGTATCATGAAGATTGGATGAAAAATATATGTTGAGATTTCAGGAGACTCTAGTTTTTTGAAAGTTTGGCAACCCCTTTCAATATAAGTGTTATTCGCCAGTCCCTGCTTTAGGCTACATCAAGAGGAAACAAACCTTAGAGATAGAAAGTAGAACTACTTTATTGTGTCAAGTTTCAAGAAGCTAGCACAAACCGTGTTTGATTTAGAGTTCTAGCTGCATCTGTCCATATAGGAGAAAACAGAGTGAAACCTAGAAATTCAAACTGTTACTGCAAACGAATGCATCAACCTAGGAGAACGAAACTTGGGCATCCAAGTTTGATTGGTGTACTGCTCATTACTTAAAAGTATCATTAAGGTCGGAAAAAAAATATGTGTTGAGATTTCAGGAGACTCTAGTTTTTTGGCAGCCTAACAACACCTTTCATTGAATGTGTTATTCGCCAGTCTCTGCTTAAGGCTACCTCAAGAGGAAACAAACCTCAGGGATAGAACGTAGAACTACTCTATTGTGTCATGTTTCAAGTAGCTAGCACAAACCGTGTTTGATTTAAAGTTCTAACTGCATCTGTCAATATAGGAGAAACCAGAGTAAACCTAAAAATTCAAACTGTTCCTGCAAACGAATGCTTCAACCTAGAAGAACAAAACTTGGGCATCCAAGTGGGAATGGTGTACTGATCATTACTTCAAAGTATCATGAAGATTGGATGAAAAAATATATGTTGAGATTTCAGAAGACTCGAGTTTTTGAAGTTTGGCAACCCCTTTCAATAAAAGTGTTATTCGCCAGTCCCTGCATTAGGCTACATCAAGAGGAAACAAACCTTAGAGATAGAACGTAGAACTACAGTATTTTGTCAATTTTCAAGAAGCTAGCACAAACCGTGTTTGATTTAGAGTTCGAACTGCATCTGTCAATATAGGACAAAACAGAGTGAAACCTAAAAATTCAAACTGTTCCTGCAAAGGAATGCTTCAACCTAGGAGAACGAAACTTGGGCATCCAAGTTTGATTGGTGCACTGTTCATTACTTGAAAGTATCATGAAGGTCGGAAGAAAAAATACATGATGAGATTTCAGGAGACCCTAGTTTTTTTTCAGCCTAACAACGCCTTTCATTGAATGTGTTATTCGCCAGTCTCTGCTTAAGGCTACATCAAAAGAAAACAAAAATTAGGGATAGAACGTAGAACTACTTTATTGTGTCATGTTTCAAGTAGCTAGCACAAACTGTGTTTGATTTAAAGTTCTAACTGCATCTGTCAATATAGGAGAAACCAGAGTGAAACCTAAAAATTCAAACTGTTCCTGCAAACGAATGCTTCAACCTAGAAGAACAAAACTTGGGCATCCAAGTGGGAATGGTGTACTGATCATTACTTGAATGTATCATGGAGATTGGATGAAAAAATATATGTTGAGATTTCAGAAGACTCTAGTTTTTTGAAAGTTTGGCAACCCCTTTCAATATAAGTGTTATTCGCCAGTCCCTGCTTTAGGCTACATCAAGAGGAAACAAACCTTAGATATAGAATGTAGAACTACTTTATTGTGTCAAGTTTCGAGAAGGTAGCACAAACCGTGTTTGATTTAGAGTTCTAGCTGCATCTGTCAATATAGGAGAAAACAGAGTGAAACCTAGAAATTCAAACTGTTACTGCAAACGAATGCATCAACCTAGGAGAACGAAACGTGGGCATCGAAGTTTGATTGGTGTACTGCTCATTACTTGAAAGTATCATAAAGGTCGGAAAAAAAATATGTGTTGAGATTTCAGGAGACTCTATTTTTTTGGCAGCCTAACAACGCCTCTCATTGTAAGTGTTATTCGCCAGTCTGTGCTGAAGGCTACATCAAGAGGAAACAAACCTTAGAGATAGAATGTAGAACTACTTTATTGTGTCATGTTTAAAGGAGCTAGCGCAAACCGTGTTTGATTTAAAGTTCTAACTGCATCTGTCAATATAGGAGAAAACAGAGTGAAACCTAAAAATTCAAACTGTTCCTGCAAACGAATGCTTCAACTTAGAAGAACAAAACTTGGGCATCCAAGTGGGAATCTTGTACTGATCATTACTTGAATGTATCATGAAGATTGGATGAAAAATATATGTTGAGATTTCAGGAGACTCTAGTTTTTTGAAAGTTTGGCAACCCCTTTCAATATAAGTGTTATTCGCCAGTCCCTGCTTTAGGCTACATCAAGAGGAAACAAACCTTAGAGATAGAACGTAGAACTACTTTATTGTGTCAAGTTTCAAGAAGCTAGCACAAACCGTGTTTGATTTAGAGTTCTAGCTGCATCTGTCAATATAGGAGAAAACAGAGTGAAACCTAGAAATTCAAACTGTTACTGCAAACGAATGCATCAACCTAGGAGAACGAAACTTGGGCATCCAAGTTTGATTGGTGTACTGCTCATTACTTGAAAGTATCATTAAGGTCGGAAAAAAATATGTGTTGAGATTTCAGGAGACTCTAGTTTTTTGGCAGCCTAACAACGCCTTTCATTGTAAGTGTTATTCGCCAGTCTGTGCTGAAGGCTACATCAAGAGGAAACAAACCTTAGGGATAGAATGTAGAACTACTTTATTGTGTCAAGTTTCAAGAAGCTAGCCCAAACCGTGTATGATTTAGAGTTTGAACTACATTTGTCAATATAGGAGAAAACAGAGTGAAACCTAAAAATTCAAACTGTTACTGCAAACGAATGCTTCAACGTAGGAGAATGAAACTCGAGCATCCAAGTGGGATTGGTGTACTGATCATTACATGAAAGTATCATGAAGATTGGATGAAAAAATATATGTTGAGATTTCAGGAGACTCTAGTTTTTGGAAGTTTGGCAACCCCTTTCAATATAAGTGTTATTCGCCAGTCCCTGCTTTAGGCTACATCAAGAGGAAACAAACCTTAGAGATAGAACGTAGAACTACTTTATTGTGTCAAGTTTCAAGAAGCTAGCACAAACCGTGTTTGATTTAGAGTTCTAGCTGCATCTGTCAATATAGGAGAAAACAGAGTGAAACCTAGAAATTCAAACTGTTCCTGCAAACGAATGCTTCAACCTAGGAGAACGAAACTTGGGCATCCAAGTTTGATTGGTGCACTGCTCATTACTTGAAAGTATCATGAAGGTCGGAAGAAAAAATATATGATGAGATTTCAGGAGACTGTAGTTTTTTGGCAGCCTAACAACGCCTTTCATTGAATGTGTTATTCGCCAGTCTCTGCTTAAGGCTACATCAAGAGGAAACAAACGTTAGGGATAGAACGTAGAACTACTTTATTGTGTCATGTTTCAAGTAGCTAGCACAAACCGTGTTTGATTTAAAGTTCTAAATGCATCTGTCAATATAGGAGAAACCAAAGTGAAACCTAAAAATTCAAACTGTTCCTGCAAACGAATGCTTCAACCTAGAAGAACAAAACTTGGGCATCCAAGTGGGAATGGTGTACTGATCATTACTTGAATGTATCATGAAGATTGGATGAAAAAATATATGTTGAGATTTCAGGAGACTCTAGTTTTTTGAAAGTTTGGCAACCCCTTTCAATATAAGTGTTATTCGCCAGTCCCTGCTTTAGGCTACATCAAGAGGAAACAAACCTTAGAGATAGAACGTAGCACTACTTTATTGTGTCAAGTTTCAAGAAGCTAGCACAAACCGTGTTTGATTTAGAGTTCTAGCTGCATCTGTCCATATAGGAGAAAACAGAGTGAAACCTAGAAATTCAAACTGTTACTGCAAACGAATGCATCAACCTAGGAGAACGAAACTTGGGCATCCAAGTTTGATTGGTGTACTGTTCATTACTTGAAAGTATCATTAAGGTCGGAAAAAAATATGTGTTGAGATTTCAGGAGACTCTAGTTTTTTGGCACCCTAACAACGCCTTTCATTGTAAGTGTTATTCGCCAGTCTGTGCTGAAGGCTACATCAAGAGGAAACAAACCTTAGGGATAGAATGTAGAACTACTTTATTGTGTCAAGTTTCAAGAAGCTAGCCCAAACCTTGTATGATTTAGAGTTTGAACTAAATTTGTCAATAAAGAGAAAACAGAGTGAAACCTAAAAATTCAAACTGTTCCTGCAAACGAATGCTTCAACCTAGAAGGACAAAATTTGGGCATCCAAGTGGGAATGCTGTACTGATCATTACTTGAAAGTATCATGAAGATTGGATGAAAAAATATATGTTGAGATTTCAGGAGACTCTAATTTTTTGAAAGTTTGGCAACCCCTTTCAATATAAGTGTTATTCGCCAGTCCCTGCTTTAGGCTACATCAAGAGGAAACAAACCTTAGAGATAGAACGTAGAACTACTTTATTGTGTCAAGTTTCAAGAAGCTGGCACAAACCGTGTTTGATTTAGAGTTCTAGCTGCATCTGTCAATATAGGAGAAAACAGAGTGAAACCTAGAAATTCAAACTGTTACTGCGAACGAATGCATCAACCTAGGAGAACGAAACTTGGGCATCCAAGTTTGATTGGTGTACTGCTCATTACTTGAAATTATCATTAAGGTCGGAAAAAAAATATGTGTTGAGATTTCAGGAGACTCTAGTTTTTTGGCAGCCTAACAACGCCTTTCATTGTAAGTGTTATTCGCCAGTCTGTGCTGAAGGCTACATCAAGAGGAAACAAACCTTAGGGATAGAATGTAGAACTACTTTATTGTGTCAAGTTTCAAGAAGCTAGCCCAAACCGTGTATGATTTAGAGTTTGAACTAAATTTGTCAATATAGGAGAAAACAGAGTGAAACCTAAAAATTCAAACTGTTACTGCAAACGAATGTTTCAACGTAGGAGAATGAAACTTGAGCATCCAAGTGGGATTGGTGTACTGATCATTACTTGAAAGTATCATGAAGATTGGATGAAAAAATATATGTTGAGATTTCAGAAGACTCTAGTTTTTGGAAGTTTGGCAACCCCTTTCAATAAAAGTGTTATTCGCCAGTCCCTGCATTAGGCTACATCAAGAGGAAACAAACCTTAGAGATAGAACGTAGAACTACAGTATTTTGTCAAGTTTCAAGAAGCTAGCACAAACCGTGTTTGATTTAGAGTTCGAACTGCATCTGTCAATATAGGACAAAACAGTGTGAAACCTAAAAATTCAAACTGTTTCTGCAAACGAATGCTTCAACCTAGGAGAACGAAACTTGGGCATCCAAGTTTGATTGGTGCACTGCTCATTACTTGAAAGTATCATGAAGGTCGGAAGAAAAAATATATGATGAGATTTCAGGAGACTGTAGTTTTTTGGCAGCCTAACAAGGCCTTTCATTGAATGTGTTATTCGCCAGTCTCTGCATAAGGCTACATCAAGAGGAAACAAACCTTAGGGATAGAACGTAGAACTACTTTATTGTGTCATGTTTCAAGTAGCTAGCACAAACCGTGTTTGATTTTAAGTTCTAACTGCATCTGTCAATATAGGAGAAACCAGAGTGAAAGCTAAAAATTCAAACTGTTCCTGCAAACGAATGCTTCAACGTAGAAGAACAAATCTTGGGCATCCAAGTGGGAATGGTGTACTGATCATTACTTGAATGTATCATGAAAATTGGATGAAAAAATATATGTTGACATTTCAGGAGACTCTAGTTTTTTGAAATTTTGGCAACCCCTTTCAATGTAAGTGTTATTCGCCAGTCCCTGCTTTAGGCTACATCAAGAGGAAACGAACCTTAGAGATAGAACGTAGAACTACTTTATTGTGTCAAGTTTCAAGAAGCTAGCACAAACCGTGTTTGATTTAGAGTTCTAACTGCATCTGTCAATATAGGAGAAAACAGAGTGAAACCTAGAAATTCAAACTGTTACTGCAAATGAATGCATCAACCTAGGAGAACGAAACTTGGGCATCCAAGTTTGATTGGTGTACTGTTCATTACTTGAAAGTATCATTAAGGTCGGAAAAAAATATGTGTTGAGATTTCAGGAGACTCTAGTTTTTTGGCACCCTAACAACGCCTTTCATTGTAAGTGTTATTCGCCAGTCTGTGCTGAAGGCTACATCAAGAGGAAACAAACCTTAGGGATAGAATGTAGAACTACTTTATTGTGTCAAGTTTCAAGAAGCTAGCCCAAACCTTGTATGATTTAGAGTTTGAACTAAATTTGTCAATATAGAGAAAACAGAGTGAAACCTAAAAATTCAAACTGTTCCTGCAAACGAATGCTTCAACCTAGAAGGACAAAATTTGGGCATCCAAGTGGGAATGCTGTTCTGATCATTACTTGAAAGTATCATGAAGATTGGATGAAAAAATATATGTTGAGATTTCAGGAGACTCTAATTTTTTGAAAGTTTGGCAACCCCTTTCAATATAAGTGTTATTCGCCAGTCCCTGCTTTAGGCTACATCAAGAGGAAACAAACCTTAGAGATAGAACGTAGAACTACTTTATTGTGTCAAGTTTCAAGAAGCTGGCACAAACCGTGTTTGATTTAGAGTTCTAGCTGCATCTGTCAATATAGGAGAAAACAGAGTGAAACCTAGAAATTCAAACTGTTACTGCGAACGAATGCATCAACCTAGGAGAACGAAACTTGGGCATCCAAGTTTGATTGGTGTACTGCTCATTACTTGAAATTATCATTAAGGTCGGAAAAAAAATATGTGTTGAGATTTCAGGAGACTCTAGTTTTTTGGCAGCCTAACAACGCCTTTCATTGTAAGTGTTATTCGCCAGTCTGTGCTGAAGGCTACATCAAGAGGAAACAAACCTTAGGGATAGAATGTAGAACTACTTTATTGTGTCAAGTTTCAAGAAGCTAGCCCAAACCGTGTATGATTTAGAGTTTGAACTAAATTTGTCAATATAGGAGAAAACAGAGTGAAACCTAAAAATTCAAACTGTTACTGCAAACGAATGTTTCAACGTAGGAGAATGAAACTTGAGCATCCAAGTGGGATTGGTGTACTGATCATTACTTGAAAGTATCATGAAGATTGGATGAAAAAATATATGTTGAGATTTCAGAAGACTCTAGTTTTTGGAAGTTTGGCAACCCCTTTCAATAAAAGTGTTATTCGCCAGTCCCTGCATTAGGCTACATCAAGAGGAAACAAACCTTAGAGATAGAACGTAGAACTACAGTATTTTGTCAAGTTTCAAGAAGCTAGCACAAACCGTGTTTGATTTAGAGTTCGAACTGCATCTGTCAATATAGGACAAAACAGTGTGAAACCTAAAAATTCAAACTGTTTCTGCAAACGAATGCTTCAACCTAGGAGAACGAAACTTGGGCATCCAAGTTTGATTGGTGCACTGCTCATTACTTGAAAGTATCATGAAGGTCGGAAGAAAAAATATATGATGAGATTTCAGGAGACTGTAGTTTTTTGGCAGCCTAACAAGGCCTTTCATTGAATGTGTTATTCGCCAGTCTCTGCATAAGGCTACATCAAGAGGAAACAAACCTTAGGGATAGAACGTAGAACTACTTTATTGTGTCATGTTTCAAGTAGCTAGCACAAACCGTGTTTGATTTTAAGTTCTAACTGCATCTGTCAATATAGGAGAAACCAGAGTGAAAGCTAAAAATTCAAACTGTTCCTGCAAACGAATGCTTCAACGTAGAAGAACAAATCTTGGGCATCCAAGTGGGAATGGTGTACTGATCATTACTTGAATGTATCATGAAAATTGGATGAAAAAATATATGTTGACATTTCAGGAGACTCTAGTTTTTTGAAATTTTGGCAACCCCTTTCAATGTAAGTGTTATTCGCCAGTCCCTGCTTTAGGCTACATCAAGAGGAAACGAACCTTAGAGATAGAACGTAGAACTACTTTATTGTGTCAAGTTTCAAGAAGCTAGCACAAACCGTGTTTGATTTAGAGTTCTAACTGCATCTGTCAATATAGGAGAAAACAGAGTGAAACCTAGAAATTCAAACTGTTACTGCAAATGAATGCATCAACCTAGGAGAACGAAACTTGGGCATCCAAGTTTGATTGGTGTACTGTTCATTACTTGAAAGTATCATTAAGGTCGGAAAAAAATATGTGTTGAGATTTCAGGAGACTCTAGTTTTTTGGCACCCTAACAACGCCTTTCATTGTAAGTGTTATTCGCCAGTCTGTGCTGAAGGCTACATCAAGAGGAAACAAACCTTAGGGATAGAATGTAGAACTACTTTATTGTGTCAAGTTTCAAGAAGCTAGCCCAAACCTTGTATGATTTAGAGTTTGAACTAAATTTGTCAATATAGAGAAAACAGAGTGAAACCTAAAAATTCAAACTGTTCCTGCAAACGAATGCTTCAACCTAGAAGGACAAAATTTGGGCATCCAAGTGGGAATGCTGTACTGATCATTACTTGAAAGTATCATGAAGATTGGATGAAAAAATATATGTTGAGATTTCAGGAGACTCTAATTTTTTGAAAGTTTGGCAACCCCTTTCAATATAAGTGTTATTCGCCAGTCCCTGCTTTAGGCTACATCAAGAGGAAACAAACCTTAGAGATAGAACGTAGAACTACTTTATTGTGTCAAGTTTCAAGAAGCTGGCACAAACCGTGTTTGATTTAGAGTTCTAGCTGCATCTGTCAATATAGGAGAAAACAGAGTGAAACCTAGAAATTCAAACTGTTACTGCGAACGAATGCATCAACCTAGGAGAACGAAACTTGGGCATCCAAGTTTGATTGGTGTACTGCTCATTACTTGAAAGTATCATTAAGGTCGGAAAAAAATATGTGTTGAGATTTCAGGAGACTCTAGTTTTTTGGCAGCCTAACAACGCCTCTCATTGTAAGTGTTATTCGCCAGTCCCTGCATTAGGCTACATCAAGAGGAAACAAACCTTAGAGATAGAACGTAGAACTACTTTATTGTGTCAAGTTTCAAGAAGGTAGCACAAACCGTGTTTGATTTAGAGTTCTAGCTGCATCCATCAATATAGGAGAAAACAGAGTGAAACCTAGAAATTCAAACTGTTACTGCAAACGAATGCATCAACCTAGGAGAACGAAACTTGGGCATCCAAGTTTGATTGGTGTACTGCTCATTACTTGAAAGTATCATTAAGGTCGAAAAAAAATATGTGTTGAGATTTCAGGATACTCTAGTTTTTTGGCAGCCTAACAACGCCTTTCATTGTAAGTGTTATTCGCCAGTCTGTGCTGAAGGCTACATCAAGAGGAAACAAACCCTAGGGATAGAATGTAGAACTACTTTATTGTGTCAAGTTTCAAGAAGCTAGCCCAAACCGTGTATGATTTAGAGTTTGAACTAAATTTGTCAATATAGGAGAAAACAGAGTGAAACCTAAAAATTCAAACTGTTACTGCAAACGAATGCTTCAATGTAGGAGAATGAAACTTGAGCATCCAAGTGGGATTGGTGTACTGATCATTACTTAAAAGTATCATGAAGATTGGATGAAAAAATATATGTTGAGATTTCAGAAGACTCTAGTTTTTGGAAGTTTGGCAACCCCATTCAATAAAAGTGTTATTCGCCAGTCCCTGCATTAGGCTACATCAAGAGGAAACAAACCTTAGAGATAGAACGTAGAACTACAGTATTTTGTCAAGTTTCAAGAAGCTAGCACAAACCGTGTTTGATTTAGAGTTCGAACTGCATCTGTCAATATAGGACAAAACAGTGTGAAACCTAAAAATTCAAACTGTTTCTGCAAACGAATGCTTTAACCTAGGAGAACGAAACTTGGGCATCCAAGTTTGATTGGTGCACTGCTCATTACTTGAAAGTATCATGAAGGTCAGAAGAAAAAAATATATGATGAGATTTCAGGAGACTGTCGTTTTTTGGCAGCCTAACAACGCCTTTCATTGAATGTGTTATTCGCCAGTCTCTGCTTAAGGCTACATCTAGAGGAAACAAACCTTAGGGATAGAACGTAGAACTACTTTATTGTGTCATGTTTCAAGTAGCTAGCACAAACCTGTTTGATTTAAAGTTCTAACTGCATCTGTCAATATAGGAGAAACCAGAGTGAAACCTAAAAATTCAAACTGTTCCTGCAAACGAATGCTTCAACCTAGAAGAACGAAACTTGGGCAACCAAGTGGGAATGGTGTACTGATTATTACTTGAATGTATCATGAAGATTGGATGAAAAAATATATGTTGAGATTTCAGGAGACTCTAGTTTTTTGAAAGTTTGGCAACCCCTTTCAATATAAGTGTTATTCGCCAGTCCCTGCTTTAGGCTACATCAAGAGGAAACAAACCTTAGAGATAGAACGGAGAACTACATTACTGTGTCAAGTTTCAAGAAGCTAGCACAAACCGTGTTTGATTTAGAGTTCTAACTGCATCTGTCAATATAGGAGAAAACAGAGTGAAACCTAGAAATTCAAACTGTTACTGCAAACGAATGCCTCAACCTAGGAGAACGAAAATTGGGCATCCAAGTTTAATTGGTGTACTGCTCATTACTTGAAAGTATCATTAAGGTCGGAAAAAAATATGTGTTGAGATTTCAGGAGACTCTAGTTTTTTGGCAGCCTAACAACGCCTCTCATTGTAAGTGTTATTCGCCAGTCTGTGCTGAAGGCTACATCAAGAGGAAACAAACCTTAGAGATAGAACGTAGAACTACTTTATTGTGTCACGTTTCAAGAAGCTAGCACAAACCGTGTTTGATTTAGAGTTCTAGCTGCATCTGTCAATATAGGTGAAATCAGAGTGAAACCTAGAAATTCAAACTGTTACTGCAAACGAATGCATCAACCTAGGAGAACGAAACTTGGGCATCCAAGTTTGATTGGTGTACTGCTCATTACTTGAAAGTATCATTAAGGTCGGAAAAAAATATGTGTTGAGATTTCAGGAGACTCTAGGTTTTTGGCAGCCTAACAACACCTTTCATTGTAAGTGTTATTCGCCAGTCCCTGCTTTAGGCTACATCAAGAGGAAACAAACCTTAGATAGAACGTAGAACTACATTATTGTGTCAAGTTTCGAGAAGCTAGCACAAACCGTGTTTGATTTAGAGTTCTAGCTGCATCTGTCAATAAATAGAAAACAGAGTGAAACCTAGAAATTCAAACTGTTACTGCAAACGAATGCATCAACCTAGGAGAACGAAACTTGGGCATCCAAGTTTGATTGGTGTACTGCTCCTTACTTGAAAGTATCATTAAGGTCGGAAAAAAAATATGTGTTGA
Source organism: Callospermophilus lateralis (assembly GCF_048772815.1). NCBI lineage: Eukaryota > Metazoa > Chordata > Mammalia > Rodentia > Sciuridae > Callospermophilus > Callospermophilus lateralis. Next base: position 90,779 of record NW_027513852.1, on the reverse strand, counting down.
GATTTCAGGAGACTCTAGTTTTTTGGCAGCCTAACAACGCCTGTCATTATAAGTGTTATTCGCCAGTCTGTGCTGAAGGCTACATCAAGAGGAAACAAACCTTAGGGATAGAATGTAGAACTACTTTATTGTGTCAAGTTTCAAGATGCTAGCCCAAACCGTGTATGATTTAAAGTTTGAACTACATTTGTCAATATAGGAGAAAACAGAGTGAAACCTAAAAATTCAAACTGTTCCTGCAAACGAATGCTTCAACCTAGAAGAACAAAACTTGGGCATCCAAGTGGGAATGGTGTACTGATCATTACTTGAAAGTATCATGAAGATTGGATGAAAATATATATGTTGAGATTTCAGGAGACTCTAGTTTTTTGAAAGTTTGGCAACCCCTTTCAATATAAGTGTTATTCGCCAGTCCCTGCTTTAGGCTACATCAAGAGAAAACAAACCTTAGAGATAGAACGTAGAACTACTTTATTGTGTCAAGTTTCAAGAAGCTAGCACAAACCGTGTTTGATTTAGAGTTCTAGCTGCATCTGTCAATATAGGAGAAAACAGAGTGAAACCTAGAAATTCAAACTGTTACTGCAAACGAATGCATCAACCTAGGAGAACGAAACTTGGGCATCCAAGTTTGATTGGTGTACTGCTCATTACTTGAAAGTATCATTAAGGTCGGAAAAAAATATGTGTTGAGATTTCAGGAGACACTAGTTTTTTGGCAGCCTAACAACGCCTTTCATTGTAAGTGTTATTCGCCAGTCCCTGCTTTGGGCTACATCAAGAGGAAACAAACCTTAGAGATAGAACGTAGAACTACTTTATTGTGTCAAGTTTCAAGAAGCTAGCACAAACCGTGTTTGATTTAGAGTTCTAGCTGCATCTGTCAATAAAGGAGAAAACAGAGTGAAACCTAGAAATTCAAACTGTTACTGCAAACGAATGCATCAACCAAGGAGAACGAAACTTGGGCATCCAAGTTTGATTGGTGTACTGCTCATTACTTGAAAGTATCATTAAGGTCGGAAAAATATATGTGTTGAGATTTCAGGAGACTCTAGTTTTTTGGGAGCCTAACAACGCCTTTCATTGTAAGTGTTATTCGCCAGTCCCTGTTTTAGGCTACATCAAGAGGAAACAAACCTTAGAGATAGAACGTAGAACTACTTTACTGTGTCAAGTTTCAAGAAGCTAGAACAAACCGTGTTTGATTTAGAGTTCTATCTGCATCTGTCAATATAGGAGAAAACAGAGTGAAACCTAGAAATTCAAACTGTTACTGCAAACGAATGCATCAACCTAGGAGAACGAAACTTGGGCACCCAAGTTTGATTGGTGTACTGCTCATTACTTGAAAGTATCATTAAGGTCGGAAAAAAATATGTGTTGAGATCTCAGGAGACTCTAGTTTTTTGGCAGCCTAACAACGCCTTTCATTGTAAGTGTTATTCGCCAGTCTGTCCTGAAGGCTACATCAAGAGGAAACAAACCTTAGGGATAGAATGTAGAACTACTTTATTGTGTCAAGTTTCAAGAAGCTAGCCCAAACCTTGTATGATTTAGAGTTTGAACTACATTTGTCAATATAGGAGAAAACAGAGTGAAACCTAAAAATTCAAACTGTTCCTGCAAACGAATGCTTCAACCTAGAAGAACAAAACTTGGGCATCCAAGTGGGAATGGTGTACGTATCATTACTTGAAAGTATCATGAAGATTGGATGAAAAAATATATGTTGAGATTTCAGAAGACTCTAGTTTTTGGAAGTTTGGCAACCCCTTTCAAAAAAGTGTTATTCGCCAGTCCCTGCATTAGGCTACATCAAGAAGAAACAAACCTTAGAGATAGAACGTAGAACTACAGTATTTTGTCAAGATTCAAGAAGCTAACACAAACCGTGTTTGATTTAGAGTTCGAACTGCATCTTTCAATATAGGACAAAACAGTGTGAAACCTAAAAATTCAAACTGTTTCTGCAAACGAATGCTTCAACCTAGGAGAACGAAACTTGGGCTTCCAAGTTTGATTGGTGCACTGCTCATTACTTGAAAGTATCATGAAGGTCGGAAGAAAAAATATATGATGAGATTTCAGGAGACTGTAGTTTTTTGGCAGCCTAACAACGCCTTTCATTGAATGTGTTATTCGCCAGTCTCTGCTTAAGGATACATCAAGAGGAAACAAACCTTAGGGATAGAACGTAGAACTACTTTATTGTGTCATGTTTCAAGTAGCTAGCACAAACCGCTTTTGATTTAAAGTTCTAACTGCATCTGTCAATATAGGAGAAACCAGAGTGAAACCTAAAAATTCAAACTGTTCCTGCAAACGAATGCTTCAACCTAGAAGAACAAAACTTGGGCATCCAAGTGGGAATGGTGTACTGATCATTACTTGAATGTATCATGAAGATTGGATGAAAAAATATATGTTGAGATTTCAGGAGACTGTAGTTTTTTGAAAGTTTGGCAACCCCTTTCAATATAAGTGTTATTCGCCAGTCCCTGCTTTAGGCTACATCAAGAGGAAACAAACCTTAGAGATAGAATGTAGAACTACTTTATTGTGTCAAGTTTCAAGAAGCTAGCACAAACCGTGTTTGATTTAGAGTTCTAGCTGCATCTGTCAATAAAGGAGAAAACAGAGTGAAACCTAGAAATTCAAACTGTTACTGCAAACGAATGCATCAACCTAGGAGAACGAAACTTGGGCATCCAAGTTTGATTGGTGTACTGCTCATTACTTGAAAGTATCATTAAGGTCGGAAAAAAAATATGTGTTGAGATTTCAGGAGACTCTAGTTTTTTGGCAGCCTAACAACGCCTCTCATTTTAAGTGTTATTCGCCAGTCCCTGCTTTAGGCTACATCAAGAGGAAACAAACCTTAGAGATAGAACGTAACACTACTTTATTGTGTCAAGTTTCAAGAAGCTAGCCCACACCGTGTTTGGTTTAGAGTTCTAGCTGCATCTGTCAATATAGGAGAAAACAGAGTGAAACCTAGAAATTCAAACTGTTACTGCAAACGAATGCATCAACCTAGGAGAACGAAACTTGGGCATCCAAGTTTGATTGGTGTACTGCTCATTACTTGAAAGTATCATTAAGGTCGGAAAAAAATATGTGTTGAGATTTCAGGAGACTCTAGTTTTTTGGCAGCCTAACAACGCCTTCCATTGTAAGTGTTATTCGCCAGTCCCTGCTTTAGGCTACATCAAGAGGAAACAAACCTTAGAGATAGAACGTAGAACTACTTTATTGTGTCAAGTTTCAAGAAGCTAGCCCAAACCGTGTATGATTTAGAGTTTGAACTACATTTGTCAATATAGGAGAAAACAGAGTGAAACCTAAAAATTCAAACTGTTCCTGCAAACGAATGCTTCAACCTAGAAGAACAAAACTTGGGCATCCAAGTGGGAATGGTGTACTGATCATTACTTGAAAGTATCATGAAGATTGGATGAAAAAATATATGTTGAGATTTCAGGAGACTCTAGTTTTTTGAAAGTTTGGCAACCCCTTTCAATATAAGTGTTATTCGCCAGTCCCTGCTTTAGGCTACATCAAGAGGAAACAAACCATAGAGATAGAACGTAGAACTACTTTATTGTGTCAAGTTTCAAGAAGCTAGCACAAACCGTGTTTGATTTAGAGTTCTAGCTGCATCTGTCAATATAGGAGAAAACAGAGTGAAACCTAGAAATTCAAACTGTTACTGCAAACGAATGCATCAACCTAGGAGAACGAAACTTGGGCATCCAAGTTTGATTGGTTTACTGCTCATTACTTGAAAGTATCATTAAGGTCGGAAAAAAATATGTGTTGAGATTTCAGGAGACTCTAGTTTTTTGGCAGCCTAACAACGCCTTTCATTGTAAGTGTTATTCGCCAGTCCCTGCTTTAGGCTACATCAAGAGGAAACAAACCTTAGAGATAGAACGTAGAACTACTTTATTGTGTCAAGTTTTGAGAAGCTAGCACAAACCGTGTTTGATTTAGAGTTCTAGCTGCATCTGTCATTAAAGGAGAAACAGAGTGAAACCTAGACATTCAAACTGTTACTGCAAACGAATGCATCAACCTAGGAGAACGAAACTTGGGCATCCAAGTTTGATTGGTGTACTGCTCATTACTTGAAAGTATCATTAAGTTCGGAAAAAAAATATGAGTTGAGATTTCAGGATACTCTAGTTTTTTGGCAGCCTAACAACGCCTTTCATTGTAAGTGTTATTCGCCAGTCTGTGCTGAAGGCTACATCAAGAGGAAACAAACCTTAGGGATAGAATGTAGAACTACTTTATTGTGTCAAGTTTCAAGAAGCTAGCCCAAACCGTGTATGATTTAGAGTTTGAACTACATTTGTCAATATAGGAGAAAACAGAGTGAAACCTAAAAATTCAAACTGTTCCTGCAAACGAATGCTTCAACGTAGGAGAATGAAACTTGAGCATCCAAGTGTTATTGGTGTACTGATCATTACTTGAAAGTATCATGAAGATTGGATGAAAAAATATATGTTGAGATTTCAGAAGACTCGAGTTTTTGGAAGTTTGGCAACCCCTTTCAATAAAAGTGTTATTCGCCAGTCCCTGCATTAGGCTACATCAAGAGGAAACAAACCTTAGAGATAGAACGTAGAACTACAGTATTTTGTCAAGTTTCAGGAAGCTAGCACAAACCGTGTTTGATTTAGAGTTCGAACTGCATCTTTCAATATAGGACAAAACAGAGAGAAACCTAAAAATTCAAACTGTTCCTGCAAACGAATGCTTCAACCTAGGAGAACGAAACTTGGGCATCCATGTTTGTTTGGTGTACTGCTCATTACTTGAAAGTATCATTAAGGTCAGAAAAAAAATATGTGTTGAGATTTCAGGAGACTCTCGTTTTTTGGCAGCCTAACAACGCCTTTCATTGTAAGTGTTATTCGCCAGTCTGTGCTGAAGGCTACATCAAGAGGAAACAAACCTTCGGGATAGAATGTAGAACTACTTTATTGTGTCAAGTTTCAAGAAGCTAGCTCAAACCGTGTATGATTTAGAGTTTGAACTACATTTGTCAATATAGGAGAAAACAGAGTGAAACCTAAAAATTCAATCTGTTCCTGAAAACGAATGCTTCAACCTAGAAGAACAAAACTTGGGCATCCAAGTGGGAATGGTGTACTGATCATTACTTGAAAGTATCATGAAGATTGGATGAAAAAATATATGTTGAGATTTCAGGAGACTCTAGTTTTTTGAAAGTTTGGCAACCCCTTTCAATATAAGTGTTATTCGCCAGTCCCTGCTTTAGGCTACATCAAGAGGAAACAAACGTTAGAGATAGAACGTAGAACTACTTTATTGTGTCAAGTTTCAAGAAGCTAGCACAAACCGTGTTTGATTTAGAGTTCTAGCTGCATCTGTCAATATAGGAGAAAACAGAGTGAAACCTAGAAATTCAAACTGTTACTGCAAACGAATGCATCAACCTAGGAGAACGAAACTTGGGCATCCAAGTTTGTTTGGTGTACTGCTCATTACTTGAAAGTATCATTAAGGTCGGAAAAAAAATATGTGTTAAGATTTCAGGAGACTCTAGTTTTTTGGCAGCCTAACAACGCCTTTCACTGTAAGTGTTATTCGCCAGTCTGTGTTGAAGGCTACATCAAGAGGAAACAAACTTAAAGGATAGAATGTAGAACTACTTTATTGTGTCAAGTTTCAAGAAGCTAGCCCAAACCGTGTATGATTTAGAGTTTGAACTACATTTGTCAATATAGGAGAAAACAGAGTGAAACCTAAAAATTCAAACTGTTACTGCAAACGAATGCTTCAACGTAGGAGAACGAAACTTGAGCATCCAAGTGGGATTGCTGTACTGATCATTACTTGAAAGTATCATAAAGGTCGGAAAAAAAATATGTGTTGAGAATTTAGGAGACTCTAGTTTTTTGGCAGCCTAACAACGCCTTTCATTGTAAGTGTTATTCGCCAGTCTGTGCTGAAGGCTACATCAAGAGGAAACAAACCTTAGGGATAGAATGTAGAACTACTTTATTGTGTCAAGTTTCAAGAAGCTAGCCCAAACCGTGTATGATTTAGAGTTTGAACTACATTTGTCAATATAGGAGAAAACAGAGTAAAACCTAAAAATTCAAACTGTTACTGCAAACGAATGCTTCAACCTAGAAGAACAAAACTTGGACATCCAAGTGGGAATTTTGTACTGATCATTACTTGAATGTATCATGAAGATTGGATGAAAAAATATATGTTGAGATTTCAGGAGACTCTAGTTTTTTGAAAGTTTGGCAACCCCTTTCAATATAAGTGTTATTCGCCAGTCCCTGCTTTAGGCTACATCAAGAGGAAACAAACCTTAGAGATAGAACGTAGAACTACTTTATTGTGTCAAGTTTCAAGAAGCTAGCACAAACCGTGTTTGATTTAGAGTTCTCACTGCATCTGTCCATATAGGAGAAAACAGAGTGAAACCTAGAAATTCAAACTGTTACTGCAAACGAATGCATCAACCTAGGAGAACGAAACTTGGGCATCCAAGTTTGATTGGTGTACTGCTCATTACTTAAAAGTATCATTAAGGTCGGAAAAAAAATATGTGTTGAGATTTCAGGAGACTCTAGTTTTTTGGCAGCCTAACAACACCTTTCATTGAATGTGTTATTCGCCAGTCTCTGCTTAAGGCTACCTCAAGAGGAAACAAACCTTAGGGATAGAACGTAGAACTACTTTATTGTGTCATGTTTCAAGTAGCTAGCACAAACCGTGTTTGATTTAAAGTTCTAACTGCATCTGTCAATATAAGAGAAACCAGAGTAAACCTAAAAATTCAAACTGTTCCTGCAAACGAATGCTTCAACCTAGAAGAACAAAACTTGGGCATCCAAGTGGGAATGGTGGACTGATCATTACTTCAAATTATCATGAAGATTGGATGAAAAAATATATGTTGAGATTTCAGAAGACTCGAGTTTTTGAAGTTTGGCAACCCCTTTCAATAAAAGTGTTATTCGCCAGTCCCTGCATTAGGCTACATCAAGAGGAAACAAACCTTAGAGATAGAACGTAGAACTACAGTATTTTGTCAATTTTCAAGAAGCTAGCACAAACCGTGTTTGATTTAGAGTTCGAACTGCATCTGTCAATATAGGACAAAACAGAGTGAAACCTAAAAATTCAAACTGTTCCTGCAAACGAATGCTTCAACCTAGGAGAACGAAACTTGGGCATCCAAGTTTGATTGGTGCACTGTTCATTACTTGAAAGTATCATGAAGGTCGGAAGAAAGAATATATGATGAGATTTCAGGAGACCCTAGTTTTTTGGCAGCCTAACAACGCCTTTCATTGAATGTGTTATTCGCCAGTCTCTGCTTAAGGCTACATCAAAAGAAAACAAACCTTAGGGATAGAACGTAGAACTACTTTATTGTGTCATGTTTCAAGTAGCTAGCACAAACCGTGTTTGATTTAAAGTTCTAACTGCATCTGTCAATATAGGAGAAACCAGAGTGAAACCTAAAAATTCAAACTGTTCCTGCAAACGAATGCTTCAACCTAGAAGAACAAAACTTGGGCATCCAAGTGGGAATGGTGTACTGATCATTACTTGAATGTATCATGGAGATTGGATGAAAAAATATATGTTGAGATTTCAGGAGACTCTAGTTTTTTGAAAGTTTGGCAACCCCTTTCAATATAAGTGTTAATCGCCAGTCCCTGCTTTAGGCTACATCAAGAGGAAACAAACCTTAGATATAGAACGTAGAACTACTTTATTGTGTCAAGTTTCGAGAAGGTAGCACAAACCGTGTTTGATTTAGAGTTCTAGCTGCATCTGTCAATTTAGGAGAAAACAGAGTGAAACCTAGAAATTCAAACTGTTACTGCAAACGAATGCATCAACCTAGGAGAACGAAACTTGGGCATCGAAGTTTGATTGGTGTACTGCTCATTACTTGAAAGTATCATAAAGGTCGGAAAAAAAATATGTGTTGAGATTTCAGGAGACTCTATTTTTTTGGCAGCCTAACAACGCCTCTCATTGTAAGTGTTATTCGCCAGTCTGTGCTGAAGGCTACATCAAGAGGAAACAAACCTTAGAGATAGAACGTAGAACTACTTTATTGTGTCATGTTTCAAGGAGCTAGCGCAAACCGCGTTTGATTTAAAGTTCTAACTGCATGTGTCAATATAGGAGAAAACAGAGTGAAACCTAAAAATTCAAACTGTTCCTGCAAACGAATGCTTCAACCTAGAAGAACAAAACTTGGGCATCCAAGTGGGAATGGTGTACTGATCATTACTTGAATGTATCATGAAGATTGGATGAAAAATATATGTTGAGATTTCAGGAGACTCTAGTTTTTTGAAAGTTTGGCAACCCCTTTCAATATAAGTGTTATTCGCCAGTCCCTGCTTTAGGCTGCATCAAGAGGAAACAAACCTTAGAGATAGAACGTAGAACTACTTTATTGTGTCAAGTTTCAAGAAGCTAGCACAAACCGTGTTTGATTTAGAGTTCTAGCTGCATCTGTCCATATAGGAGAAAACAGAGTGAAACCTAGAAATTCAAACTGTTACTGCAAACGAATGCATCAACCTAGGAGAACGAAACTTGGGCATCCAAGTTTGATTGGTGTACTCCTCATTACTTAAAAGTATCATTAAGGTCGGAAAAAAAATATGTTTTGAGATTTCAGGAGAGTCTAGTTTTTTGGCAGCCTAACAACACCTTTCATTGAATGTGTTATTCGCCAGTCTCTGCTTAAGGCTACCTCAAGAGGAAACAAACCTCAGCGATAGAACGTAGAACTACTTTATTGTGTCATGTTTCAAGTAGCTAGCACAAACCGTGTTTGATTTAAAGTTCTAACTGCATCTGTCAATATAGGAGAAACCAGAGTAAACCTAAAAATTCAAACTGTTCCTGCAAACGAATGCTTCAACCTAGAAGAACAAAACTTGGGCATCCAAGTGGGAATGGTGTACTGATCATTACTTCAAAGTATCATGAAGATTGGATGAAAAAATATATGTTGAGATTTCAGAAGACTCGAGTTTTTGAAGTTTGGCAACCCCTTTCAATAAAAGTGTTATTCGCCAGTCCCTGCATTAGGCTACATCAAGAGGAAACAAACCTTAGAGATAGAACGTAGAACTACAGTATTTTGTCAATTTTCAAGAAGCTAGCACAAACCGTGTTTGATTTAGAGTTCGAACTGCATCTGTCAATATAGGACAAAACAGAGTGAAACATAAAAATTCAAACTGTTCCTGCAAACGAATGCTTCAACCTAGGAGAACGAAACTTGGGCATCCAAGTTTGATTGGTGCACTGTTCATTACTTGAAAGTATCATGAAGTTCGGAAGAAAGAATATATGATGAGATTTCAGGAGACCCTAGTTTTTTGGCAGCCTAACAACGCCTTTCATTGAATGTGTTATTCGCCAGTCTCTGCTTAAGGCTACATCAAAAGAAAACAAACCTTAGGGATAGAACGTAGAACTACTTTATTGTGTCATGTTTCAAGTAGCTAGCACAAACCGTGTTTGATTTAAAGTTCTAACTGCATCTGTCAATATAGGAGAAACCAGAGTGAAACCTAAAAATTCAAACTGTTCCTGCAAACGAATGCTTCAACCTAGAAGAACAAAACTTGGGCATCCAAGTGGGAATGGTGTACTGATCATTACTTGAATGTATCATGGAGATTGGATGAAAAAATATATGTTGAGATTTCAGGAGACTCTAGTTTTTTGAAAGTTTGGCAACCCCTTTCAATATAAGTGTTATTCGCCAGTCCCTGCTTTAGGCTACATCAAGAGGAAACAAACCTTAGAGATAGAACGTAGAACTACTTTATTGTGTCAAGTTTCAAGAAGCTAGCACAAACCGTGTTTGATTTAGAGTTCTAGCTGCATCTGTCAATATAGGAGAAAACAGAGTGAAACCTAGAAATTCAAACTGTTACTGCAAACGAATGCATCAACCTAGGAGAACGAAACTTGGGCATCCAAGTTTGATTGGTGTACTGCTCATTACTTGAAAGTATCATTAAGGTCGGAAAAAAATATGTGTTGAGATTTCAGGAGACTCTAGTTTTTTGGCAGCCTAACAACGCCTTTCATTGTAAGTGTTATTCGCCAGTCTGTGCTGAAGGCTACATCAAGAGGAAATAAACCTTAGGGATAGAATGTAGAACTACTTTATTGTGTCAAGTTTCAAGAAGCTAGCCCAAACCGTGTATGATTTAGAGTTAGAACTACATTTGTCAATATAGGAGAAAACAGAGTGAAACCTAAAAATTCAAACTGTTACTGCAAACGAATGCTTCAACGTAGGAGAACGAAACTTGAGCATCCAAGTGGGATTGCTGTGCTGATCATTACTTGAAAGTATCATAAAGGTCGGAAAAAAAATATGTGTTGAGAATTTAGGAGACTCTAGTTTTTTGGCAGCCTAACAACGCCTTTCATTGTAAGTGTTATTCGCCAGTCTGTGCTGAAGGCTACATCAAGAGGAAACAAACCTTAGGGATAGAATGTAGAACTACTTTATTGTGTCAAGTTTCAAGAAGCTAGCCCAAACCGTGTATGATTTAGAGTTTGAACTACATTTGTCAATATAGGAGAAAACAGAGTAAAACCTAAAAATTCAAACTGTTACTGCAAACGAATGCTTCAACCTAGAAGAACAAAACTTGGACATCCAAGTGGGAATTTTGTACTGATCATTACTTGAATGTATCATGAAGATTGGATGAAAAAATATATGTTGAGATTTCAGGAGACTCTAGTTTTTTGAAAGTTTGGCAACCCCTTTCAATATAAGTGTTATTCGCCAGTCCCTGCTTTAGGCTACATCAAGAGGAAACAAACCTTAGAGATAGAACGTAGAACTACTTTATTGTGTCAAGTTTCAAGAAGCTAGCACAAACCGTGTTTGATTTAGAGTTCTCACTGCATCTGTCCATATAGGAGAAAACAGAGTGAAACCTAGAAATTCAAACTGTTACTGCAAACGAATGCATCAACCTAGGAGAACGAAACTTGGGCATCCAAGTTTGATTGGTGTACTGCTCATTACTTAAAAGTATCATTAAGGTCGGAAAAAAAATATGTGTTGAGATTTCAGGAGACTCTAGTTTTTTGGCAGCCTAACAACACCTTTCATTGAATGTGTTATTCGCCAGTCTCTGCTTAAGGCTACCTCAAGAGGAAACAAACCTTAGGGATAGAACGTAGAACTACTTTATTGTGTCATGTTTCAAGTAGCTAGCACAAACCGTGTTTGATTTAAAGTTCTAACTGCATCTGTCAATATAAGAGAAACCAGAGTAAACCTAAAAATTCAAACTGTTCCTGCAAACGAATGCTTCAACCTAGAAGAACAAAACTTGGGCATCCAAGTGGGAATGGTGGACTGATCATTACTTCAAATTATCATGAAGATTGGATGAAAAAATATATGTTGAGATTTCAGAAGACTCGAGTTTTTGAAGTTTGGCAACCCCTTTCAATAAAAGTGTTATTCGCCAGTCCCTGCATTAGGCTACATCAAGAGGAAACAAACCTTAGAGATAGAACGTAGAACTACAGTATTTTGTCAATTTTCAAGAAGCTAGCACAAACCGTGTTTGATTTAGAGTTCGAACTGCATCTGTCAATATAGGACAAAACAGAGTGAAACCTAAAAATTCAAACTGTTCCTGCAAACGAATGCTTCAACCTAGGAGAACGAAACTTGGGCATCCAAGTTTGATTGGTGCACTGTTCATTACTTGAAAGTATCATGAAGGTCGGAAGAAAGAATATATGATGAGATTTCAGGAGACCCTAGTTTTTTGGCAGCCTAACAACGCCTTTCATTGAATGTGTTATTCGCCAGTCTCTGCTTAAGGCTACATCAAAAGAAAACAAACCTTAGGGATAGAACGTAGAACTACTTTATTGTGTCATGTTTCAAGTAGCTAGCACAAACCGTGTTTGATTTAAAGTTCTAACTGCATCTGTCAATATAGGAGAAACCAGAGTGAAACCTAAAAATTCAAACTGTTCCTGCAAACGAATGCTTCAACCTAGAAGAACAAAACTTGGGCATCCAAGTGGGAATGGTGTACTGATCATTACTTGAATGTATCATGGAGATTGGATGAAAAAATATATGTTGAGATTTCAGGAGACTCTAGTTTTTTGAAAGTTTGGCAACCCCTTTCAATATAAGTGTTAATCGCCAGTCCCTGCTTTAGGCTACATCAAGAGGAAACAAACCTTAGATATAGAACGTAGAACTACTTTATTGTGTCAAGTTTCGAGAAGGTAGCACAAACCGTGTTTGATTTAGAGTTCTAGCTGCATCTGTCAATTTAGGAGAAAACAGAGTGAAACCTAGAAATTCAAACTGTTACTGCAAACGAATGCATCAACCTAGGAGAACGAAACTTGGGCATCGAAGTTTGATTGGTGTACTGCTCATTACTTGAAAGTATCATAAAGGTCGGAAAAAAAATATGTGTTGAGATTTCAGGAGACTCTATTTTTTTGGCAGCCTAACAACGCCTCTCATTGTAAGTGTTATTCGCCAGTCTGTGCTGAAGGCTACATCAAGAGGAAACAAACCTTAGAGATAGAACGTAGAACTACTTTATTGTGTCATGTTTCAAGGAGCTAGCGCAAACCGCGTTTGATTTAAAGTTCTAACTGCATGTGTCAATATAGGAGAAAACAGAGTGAAACCTAAAAATTCAAACTGTTCCTGCAAACGAATGCTTCAACCTAGAAGAACAAAACTTGGGCATCCAAGTGGGAATGGTGTACTGATCATTACTTGAATGTATCATGAAGATTGGATGAAAAATATATGTTGAGATTTCAGGAGACTCTAGTTTTTTGAAAGTTTGGCAACCCCTTTCAATATAAGTGTTATTCGCCAGTCCCTGCTTTAGGCTGCATCAAGAGGAAACAAACCTTAGAGATAGAACGTAGAACTACTTTATTGTGTCAAGTTTCAAGAAGCTAGCACAAACCGTGTTTGATTTAGAGTTCTAGCTGCATCTGTCCATATAGGAGAAAACAGAGTGAAACCTAGAAATTCAAACTGTTACTGCAAACGAATGCATCAACCTAGGAGAACGAAACTTGGGCATCCAAGTTTGATTGGTGTACTCCTCATTACTTAAAAGTATCATTAAGGTCGGAAAAAAAATATGTGTTGAGATTTCAGGAGAGTCTAGTTTTTTGGCAGCCTAACAACACCTTTCATTGAATGTGTTATTCGCCAGTCTCTGCTTAAGGCTACCTCAAGAGGAAACAAACCTCAGGGATAGAACGTAGAACTACTTTATTGTGTCATGTTTCAAGTAGCTAGCACAAACCGTGTTTGATTTAAAGTTCTAACTGCATCTGTCAATATAGGAGAAACCAGAGTAAACCTAAAAATTCAAACTGTTCCTGCAAACGAATGCTTCAACCTAGAAGAACAAAACTTGGGCATCCAAGTGGGAATGGTGTACTGATCATTACTTCAAAGTATCATGAAGATTGGATGAAAAAATATATGTTGAGATTTCAGAAGACTCGAGTTTTTGAAGTTTGGAAACCCCTTTCAATAAAAGTGTTATTCGCCAGTCCCTGCATTAGGCTACATCAAGAGGAAACAAACCTTAGAGATAGAACGTAGAACTACAGTATTTTGTCAATTTTCAAGAAGCTAGCACAAACCGTGTTTGATTTAGAGTTCGAACTGCATCTGTCAATATAGGACAAAACAGAGTGAAACATAAAAATTCAAACTGTTCCTGCAAACGAATGCTTCAACCTAGGAGAACGAAACTTGGGCATCCAAGTTTGATTGGTGCACTGTTCATTACTTGAAAGTATCATGAAGGTCGGAAGAAAGAATATATGATGAGATTTCAGGAGACCCTAGTTTTTTGGCAGCCTAACAACGCCTTTCATTGAATGTGTTATTCGCCAGTCTCTGCTTAAGGCTACATCAAAAGAAAACAAACCTTAGGGATAGAACGTAGAACTACTTTATTGTGTCATGTTTCAAGTAGCTAGCACAAACCGTGTTTGATTTAAAGTTCTAACTGCATCTGTCAATATAGGAGAAACCAGAGTGAAACCTAAAAATTCAAACTGTTCCTGCAAACGAATGCTTCAACCTAGAAGAACAAAACTTGGGCATCCAAGTGGGAATGGTGTACTGATCATTACTTGAATGTATCATGGAGATTGGATGAAAAAATATATGTTGAGATTTCAGGAGACTCTAGTTTTTTGAAAGTTTGGCAACCCCTTTCAATATAAGTGTTATTCGCCAGTCCCTGCTTTAGGCTACATCAAGAGGAAACAAACCTTAGAGATAGAACGTAGAACTACTTTATTGTGTCAAGTTTCAAGAAGCTAGCACAAACCGTGTTTGATTTAGAGTTCTAGCTGCATCTGTCAATATAGGAGAAAACAGAGTGAAACCTAGAAATTCAAACTGTTACTGCAAACGAATGCATCAACCTAGGAGAACGAAACTTGGGCATCCAAGTTTGATTGGTGTACTGCTCATTACTTGAAAGTATCATTAAGGTCGGAAAAAAATATGTGTTGAGATTTCAGGAGACTCTAGTTTTTTCGCAGCCTAACAACGCCTTTCATTGTAAGTGTTATTCGCCAGTCTGTGCTGAAGGCTACATCAAGAGGAAATAAACCTTAGGGATAGAATGTAGAACTACTTTATTGTGTCAAGTTTCAAGAAGCTAGCCCAAACCGTGTATGATTTAGAGTTTGAACTACATTTGTCAATATAGGAGAAAACAGAGTGAAACCTAAAAATTCAAACTGTTACTGCAAACGAATGCTTCAACGTAGGAGAATGAAACTTGAGCATCCAAGTGGGATTGGTGTACTGATCATTACATGAAAGTATCATGAAGATTGGATGAAAAAATATATGTTGAGATTTCAGGAGACTCTAGTTTTTGGAAGTTTGGCAACCCCTTTCAATATAAGTGTTATTCGCCAGTCCCTGCTTTAGGCTACATCAAGAGGAAACAAACCTTAGAGATAGAACGTAGAACTACTTTATTGTGTCAAGTTTCAAGAAGCTAGCACAAACCGTGTTTGATTTAGAGTTCTAGCTGCATCTGTCAATATAGGAGAAAACAGAGTGAAACCTAGAAATTCAAACTGTTCCTGCAAACGAATGCTTCAACCTAGAAGAACAAAACATGGGCATCCAAGTGGGAATGGTGTACTGATTATTACTTCAAAGTATCATGAAGATTGGATGAAAAAATATATGTTGAGATTTCAGAAGACTCGAGTTTTTGAAGTTTGGCAACCCCTTTCAATAAAAGTGTTATTCGCCAGTCCCTGCATTAGGCTACATCAAGAGGAAACAAACCTTAGAGATAGAACGTAGAACTACAGTATTTTGTCAATTTTCAAGAAGCTAGCACAAACCGTGTTTGATTTAGAGTTCGAACTGCATCTGTCAATATAGGACAAAACAGAGTGAAACCTAAAAATTCAAACTGTTCCTGCAAACGAATGCTTCAACCTAGGAGAACGAAACTTGGGCATCCAAGTTTGATTGGTGCACTGTTCATTACTTGAAAGTATCATGAAGGTCGGAAGAAAAAATACATGATGAGATTTCAGGAGACCCTAGTTTTTTTTCAGCCTAACAACGCCTTTCATTGAATGTGTTATTCGCCAGTCTCTGCTTAAGGCTACATCAAAAGAAAACAAACCTTAGGGATAGAACGTAGAACTACTTTATTGTGTCATGTTTCAAGTAGCTAGCACAAACTGTGTTTGATTTAAAGTTCTAACTGCATCTGTCAATATAGGAGAAACCAGAGTGAAACCTAAAAATTCAAACTGTTCCTGCAAACGAATGCTTCAACCTAGAAGAACAAAACTTGGGCATCCAAGTGGGAATGGTGTACTGATCATTACTTGAATGTATCATTGAGATTGGATGAAAAAATATATGTTGAGATTTCAGAAGACTCTAGTTTTTTGAAAGTTTGGCAACCCCTTTCAATATAAGTGTTATTCGCCAGTCCCTGCTTTAGGCTACATCAAGAGGAAACAAACCTTAGATATAGAATGTAGAACTACTTTATTGTGTCAAGTTTCGAGAAGGTAGCACAAACCGTGTTTGATTTAGAGTTCTAGCTGCATCTGTCAATATAGGAGAAAACAGAGTGAAAACTAGAAATTCAAACTGTTACTGCAAACGAATGCATCAACCTAGGAGAACGAAACGTGGGCATCGAAGTTTGATTGGTGTACTGCTCATTACTTGAAAGTATCATAAAGGTCGGAAAAAAAATATGTGTTGAGATTTCAGGAGACTCTATTTTTTTGGCAGCCTAACAACGCCTCTCATTGTAAGTGTTATTCGCCAGTCTGTGCTGAAGGCTACATCAAGAGGAAACAAACCTTAGAGATAGAACGTAGAACTACTTTATTGTGTCATGTTTAAAGGAGCTAGCGCAAACCGTGTTTGATTTAAAGTTCTAACTGCATCTGTCAATATAGGAGAAAACAGAGTGAAACCTAAAAATTCAAACTGTTCCTGCAAACGAATGCTTCAACTTAGAAGAACAAAACTTGGGCATCCAAGTGGGAATCTTGTACTGATCATTACTTGAATGTATCATGAAGATTGGATGAAAAATATATGTTGAGATTTCAGGAGACTCTAGTTTTTTGAAAGTTTGGCAACCCCTTTCAATATAAGTGTTATTCGCCAGTCCCTGCTTTAGGCTACATCAAGAGGAAACAAACCTTAGAGATAGAACGTAGAACTACTTTATTGTGTCAAGTTTCAAGAAGCTAGCACAAACCGTGTTTGATTTAGAGTTCTAGCTGCATCTGTCAATATAGGAGAAAACAGAGTGAAACCTAGAAATTCAAACTGTTACTGCAAACGAATGCATCAACCTAGGAGAACGAAACTTGGGCATCCAAGTTTGATTGGTGTACTGCTCATTACTTGAAAGTATCATTAAGGTCGGAAAAAAATATGTGTTGAGATTTCAGGAGACTCTAGTTTTTTGGCAGCCTAACAACGCCTTTCATTGTAAGTGTTATTCGCCAGTCTGTGCTGAAGGCTACATCAAGAGGAAATAAACCTTAGGGATAGAATGTAGAACTACTTTATTGTGTCAAGTTTCAAGAAGCTAGCCCAAACCGTGTATGATTTAGAGTTTGAACTACATTTGTCAATATAGGAGAAAACAGAGTGAAACCTAAAAATTCAAACTGTTACTGCAAACGAATGCTTCAACGTAGGAGAATGAAACTTGAGCATCCAAGTGGGATTGGTGTACTGATCATTACATGAAAGTATCATGAAGATTGGATGAAAAAATATATGTTGAGATTTCAGGAGACTCTAGTTTTTGGAAGTTTGGCAACCCCTTTCAATATAAGTGTTATTCGCCAGTCCCTGCTTTAGGCTACATCAAGAGGAAACAAACCTTAGAGATAGAACGTAGAACTACTTTATTGTGTCAAGTTTCAAGAAGCTAGCACAAACCGTGTTTGATTTAGAGTTCTAGCTGCATCTGTCAATATAGGAGAAAACAGAGTGAAACCTAGAAATTCAAACTGTTCCTGCAAACGAATGCTTCAACCTAGAAGAACAAAATTTGGGCATCCAAGTGGGAATGGTGTACTGATCATTACTTGAATGTATCATGAAGATTGGATGAAAAAATATATGTTGAGATTTCAGGAGACTCTAGTTTTTTGAAAGTTTGGCAACCCCTTTCAATATAAGTGTTATTCGCCAGTCCCTGCTTTAGGCTACATCAAGAGGAAACAAACCTTAGATATAGAATGTAGAACTACTTTATTGTGTCAAGTTTCGAGAAGGTAGCACAAACCGTGTTTGATTTAGAGTTCTAGCTGCATCTGTCAATATAGGAGAAAACAGAGTGAAACCTAGAAATTCAAACTGTTACTGCAAACGAATGCATCAACCTAGGCGAACAAAACGTGGGCATCGAAGTTTGATTGGTGTACTGCTCATTACTTGAAAGTATCATAAAGGTCGGAAAAAAAATATGTGTTGAGATTTCAGGAGACTCTATTTTTTTGGCAGCCTAACAACGCCTCTCATTGTAAGTGTTATTCGCCAGTCTGTGCTGAAGGCTACATCAAGAGGAAACAAACCTTAGAGATAGAACGTAGAACTACTTTATTGTGTCATGTTTAAAGGAGCTAGCGCAAACCGTGTTTGATTTAAAGTTCTAACTGCATCTGTCAATATAGGAGAAAACAGAGTGAAACCTAAAAATTCAAACTGTTCCTGCAAACGAATGCTTCAACTTAGAAGAACAAAACTTGGGCATCCAAGTGGGAATCTTGTACTGATCATTACTTGAATGTATCATGAAGATTTAATGAAAAATATATGTTGAGATTTCAGGAGACTCTAGTTTTTTGAAAGTTTGGCAACCCCTTTCAATATAAGTGTTATTCGCCAGTCCCTGCTTTAGGCTACATCAAGAGGAAACAAACCTTAGAGATAGAACGTAGAACTACTTTATTGTGTCAAGTATCAAGAAGCTAGCACAAACCGTGTTTGATTTAGAGTTCTAGCTGCATCTGTCAATATAGGAGAAAACAGAGTGAAACCTAGAAATTCAAACTGTTACTGCAAACGAATGCATCAACCTAGGAGAACGAAACTTGGGCATCCAAGTTTGATTGGTGTACTGCTCATTACTTGAAAGTATCATTAAGGTCGGAAAAAAATATGTGTTGAGATTTCAGGAGACTCTAGTTTTTTGGCAGCCTAACAACGCCTTTCATTGTAAGTGTTATTCGCCAGTCTGTGCTGAAGGCTACATCAAGAGGAAACAAACCTTAGGGATAGAATGTAGAACTACTTTATTGTGTCAAGTTTCAAGAAGCTAGCCCAAACCGTGTATGATTTAGAGTTTGAACTACATTTGTCAATATAGGAGAAAACAGAGTGAAACCTAAAAATTCAAACTGTTACTGCAAACGAATGCTTCAACGTAGGAGAATGAAACTTGAGCATCCAAGTGGGATTGGTGTACTGATCATTACATGAAAGTATCATGAAGATTGGATGAAAAAATATATGTTGAGATTTCAGGAGACTCTAGTTTTTGGAAGTTTGGCAACCCCTTTCAATATAAGTGTTATTCGCCAGTCCCTGCTTTAGGCTACATCAAGAGGAAACAAACCTTAGAGATAGAACGTAGAACTACTTTATTGTGTCAAGTTTCAAGAAGCTAGCACAAACCGTGTTTGATTTAGAGTTCTAGCTGCATCTGTCAATATAGGAGAAAACAGAGTGAAACCTAGAAATTCAAACTGTTCCTGCAAACGAATGCTTCAACCTAGAAGAACAAAATTTGGGCATCCAAGTGGGAATGGTGTACTGATCATTACTTGAATGTATCATGAAGATTGGATGAAAAAATATATGTTGAGATTTCAGGAGACTCTAGTTTTTTGAAAGTTTGGCAACCCCTTTCAATATAAGTGTTATTCGCCAGTCCCTGCTTTAGGGTACATCAACAGGAAACAAACCTTAGAGATAGAACTTAGAACTACTTTATTGTGTCAAGTTTCAAGAAGCTAGCACAAACCGTGTTTGATTTAGAGTTCTAGCTGCATCTGTCAATATAGGAGAAAACAGAGGGAAACCTAGAAATTCAAACTGTTACTGCAAACGAATGCATCAACCTAGGAGAACGAAACTTGTGCATCCAAGTTTGATTGGTGTACTGCTCATTACTTGAAAGTATCATTAAGGTCGGAAAAAAATATGTGTTGAGATTTCAGGAGACTCTAGTTTTTTGGCAGCCTAACAACGCCTTTCATTATAAGTGTTATTCGCCAGTCTGTGCTGAAGGCTACATCAAGAGGAAACAAACCTTAGGGATAGAATGTAGAACTACTTTATTGTGTCAAGTTTCAAGAAGCTAGCCCAAACCGTGTATGATTTAGAGTTTGAACTACATTTGTCAATATAGGAGAAAACAGAGTGAAACCTAAAAATTCAAACTGTTACTGAAAACGAATGCTTCAACGTAGGAGAATGAAACTTGAGCATCCAAGTGGGATTGGTGTACTGATCATTACATGAAAGTATCATGAAGATTGTATGAAAAAATACATGTTGAGATTTCAGAAGACTCTAGTTTTTGGAAGTTTGGCAACCCCTTTCAATAAAAGTGTCATTCGCCAGTCCCTGCATTAGGCTACATCAAGAGGAAACAAACCTTAGAGATAGAACGTAGAACTACAGTATTTTGTCAAGTTTCAAGAAGCTAGCACAAACCGTGTTTGATTTAGAGTTCGAACTGCATCTGTCAATATAGGACAAAACAGAGTGAAACCAAAAAATTCAACCTGTTCCTGCAAACGAATGCTTCAACCTAGGAGAACGAAACTTGGGCATCCAAGTTTGATTGGTGCACTGCTCATTACTTGAAAGTATCATGAAGGTCGGAAGAAAAAATATATGATGAGATTTCAGGAGACTGTAGTTTTTTAGCAGCCTAACAACGCCTTTCATTGAATGTGTTATTCGCCAGTCTCTGCTTAAGGCTACATCAAGAGGATACAAACCTTAGGGATAGAACGTAGAACTACTTTATTGTGTCATGTTTCAAGTAGCTAGCACAAACCGTGTTTGATTTAAAGTTCTAACTGAATCTGTCAATATAGGAGAAAACAGAATGAAACCTAAAAATTCAAACTGTTCCTGCAAACGAATGCTTCAACCTATTAGAACAAACCTTGGGCATCCAAGTGGGAATGGTGTACTGATCATTACTTGAATGTATCATGAAGATTGGATGAAAAAATATATGTTGAGATTTCAGAAGACTCTAGTTTTTTGAAAGTTTTTCAACCCCTTTCAATATAAGTGTTATTCGCCAGTCCCTGCTTTAGGCTACATCAAGAGGAAACAAACCTTAGAGATAGAACGTAGAACTACTTTATTGTGTCAAGTTTCAAGAAGCTAGCACAAACCGTGTTTGATTTAGAGTTCTAGCTGCATCTGTCAATATAGGAGAAAACAGAGTGAAACCTAGAAATTCAAACTGTTACTGCAAACGAATGCATCAACCTAGGAGAACGAAACTTGGGCATCCAAGTTTGATTGGTGTACTGCTCATTACTTGAAAGTATCATTAAGGTCGGAAAAAAATATGTGTTGAGATTTCAGGAGACTCTAGTTTTTTGGCAGCCTAACAACGCCTTTCCTTGTAAGTGTTATTCGCCAGTCTGTGCTGAAGGCTACATCAAGAGGAAACAAACCATAGGGATAGAATGTAGAACTACTTTATTGTGTCAAGTTTCAAGAAGCTAGCCCAAACTGTGTATGATTTAGAGTTTGAACAACATTTGTCAATATAGGAGAAAACAGAGTGAAACCTAAAAATTCAAACTGTTACTGCAAACGAATGCTTCAACGTAGGAGAATGAAACTTGAGCATCCAAGTGGGATTGGTGTACTGATCATTACTTGAAAGTATCATGAAGATTGGATGAAAAAATATATGTTGAGATTTCAGAAGACTCTAGTTTTTGGAAGTTTGGCAACCCCTTTCAATAAAAGTGTTATTCGCCAGTCCCTGCATTAGGCTACATCCAGAGGAAACAAACCTTAGAGATAGAACGTAGAACTACAGTATTTTGTCAAGTTTCAAGAAGCTAGCACAAACCGTGTTTGATTAAGAGTTCGAACTGCATCTGTCAATATAGGACAAAACAGAGTGAAACCTAAAAATTCAACCTGTTCCTGCAAACGAATGCTTCAACCTAGGAGAACGAAACTTGGGCATCCAAGTTTGATTGGTGCACTGCTCATTACTTGAAAGTATCATGAAGGTCGGAAGAAAAAATATATGATGAGATTTCAGGAGACTGTAGTTTTTTGGCAGCCTAACAACGCCTTTCATTGAATGTGTTATTCGCCAGTCTCTGCTTAAGGCTACATCAAGAGGAAACAAACCTTAGGAATAGAACGTCGAACTACTTTATTGTGTCATGTTTGAAGTAGCTAGCACAAACCGTGTTTGATTTAAAGTTCTAACTGCATCTGTCAATATAGGAGAAACCAGAGTGAAACCTAAAAATTCAAACTCTTCCTGCAAACGAATGCTTCAACCTAGAAGAACAAAACTTGGGCATCCAAGTGGGAATGGTGTACTGATCATTACTTGAAAGTATCATGAAGATTAAATGAAAAAATATATGTTGAGATTTCAGGAGACTCTATTTTTTTGAAAGTTTGGCAACCCCTTTCAATATAAGTGTTATTCGCCAGTCCCTGCTTTAGGCTACATCAAGAGGAAACAAACCTTAGAGATAGAACGTAGAACTACTTTATTGTGTCACGTTTCAAGAAGCTAGCACAAACCGTGTTTGATTTAGAGTTCTAGCTGCATCTGTCAATATAGGAGAAAACAGAGTGAAACCTAGAAATTCAAACTGTTACTGCAAACGAATGCATCAACCTAGGAGAACGAAACTTGGGCATCCAAGTTTGATTGTTGTACTGCTCATTACTTGAAAGTATCATCAATGTCGGAAAAAAATATGTGTTGAGATTTCAGGAGACTCTAGTTATTTGGCAGCCTAACAACGCCTTTCATTGTAAGTGTTATTCGCCAGTCTGTGCAGAAGGCTACATCAAGAGGAAACAAACCTTAGAGATAGAACGTAGAACTACTTTATTGTGTCATGTTTCAAGTAGCTAGCACAAACCGTGTTTGATTTAAAGTTCTAACTGCATCTGTCAATATAGGAGAACACAGAGTGCAACCTAAAAATTAAAACTGTTCCTGCAAACGAATGCTTCAACCTAGAAGAACAAAACTTGGGCATCCAAGTGGGAATGGTGTACTGATCATTACTTGAATGTATCATGAAGATTGGATGAAAAAATATATGTTGAGATTTCAGGAGACTCTAGTTTTTTGAAAGTTTGGCAACCCCTTTCAATATAAGTGTTATTCGCCAGTCCCTGCTTTAGGCTACATCAAGAGGAAACAAACCTTAGAGATAGAACGTAGACCTACGTTATTGTGTCAAGTTTCAAGAAGCTAGCACAAACCGTGTTTGATTTAGAGTTCTAGCTGCATCTGTCAATATAGGAGAAAACAGAGTGAAACCTAGAAATTCAAACTGTTACTGCAAACGAATGCATCAACCTAGGAGAACGAAACTTGGGCATCCAAGTTTGATTGGTGTACTGCTCATTACTTGAAAGTATCATTAAGGTCGGAAAAAAAAATATGTGTTGAGATTTCAGGAGACTCTAGTTTTTTGGCAGCCTAACAACGCCTTTCATTGTAAGTGTTATTCGCCAGTCTGTGCTGAAGGCTACATCAAGAGGAAACAAACCTTAGAGATAGAACGTAGAACTACTTTATTGTGTCATGTTTCAAGTAGCTAGCACAAACCGTGTTTGATTTAAAGTTCTAACTGCATCTGTCAATATAGGAGAAAACAGAGTGAACCCTAAAAATTCAAACTGTTCCTGCAAACAAATGCTTCAACCTAGAAGAACAAAACTTGGGCATCCAAGTGGGAATGGTGTACTGATCATTACTTGAAAGTATCATGAAGATTAAATGAAAAAATATATGTTGAGATTTCAGGAGACTCTATTTTTTTGAAAGTTTGGCAACCCCTTTCAATATAAGTGTTATTCGCCAGTCCCTGCTTTAGGCTACATCAAGAGGAAACAAACCTTAGAGATAGAACGTAGAACTATTTTATTGTGTCAAGTTTCAAGAAGCTAGCACAAACCGTGTTTGATTTAGAGTTCTAGCTGCATCTGTCAATATAGGAGAAAACAGAGTGAAACCTAGAAATTCAAACTGTTACTGCAAACGAATGCATCAACCTAGGAGAACGAAACTTGGGCATCCAAGTTTGATTGTTGTACTGCTCATTACTTGAAAGTATCATTAATGTCGGAAAAAAAATATGTGTTGAGAATTCAGGAGACTCTAGTTTTTTGGCAGCCTAACAACGCCTTTCATTGTAAGTGTTATTCGCCAGTCTGTGCTGAAGGCTACATCAAGAGGAAACAAACCTTAGATATAGAACGTTGAACTACTTTATTGTGTCAAGTTTCGAGAAGCTAGCACAAACCGTGTTTGATTTAGAGTTCTAGCTGCATCTGTCAATATAGGAGAAAACAGAGTGAAACCTAGAAATTCAAACTGTTACTGCAAACGAATGCATCAACCTAGGAGAACGAAACTTGGGCATCCAAGTTTGATTGGTTTACTGCTCATTACTTGAAAGTATCATTAAGGTCGGAAAAAAAATATGTGTTGAGATTTCAGGAGACTCTAGTTTTTTGGCAGCCTAACAACGCCTCTCATTGTAAGTGTTATTCGCCAGTCTGTGCTGAAGGCTACATCAAGAGGAAACAAACCTTAGAGATAGAACGTAGAACTACTTTATTGTGTCATGTTTCAAGTAGCTAACACAAACCGTGTTTGATTTAAAGTTCTAACTGCATCTATCAATATAGGAGAAAACAGAGTGAACCCTAAAAATTCAAACTGTTCCTGCAAACGAATGCTTCAACCTAGAAGAACAAAACTTGGGCATCCAAGTGGGAATGGTGTACTGATCATTACTTGAAAGTATCATGAAGATTAAATGAAAAAATATATGTTGAGATTTCAGGAGACTCTATTTTTTTGAAAGTTTGGCAACCCCTTTCAATATAAGTGTTATTCGCCAGTCCCTGCTTTAGGCTACATCAAGAGGAAACAAACCTTAGAGATAGAACGGAGAACTACAGTATTTTGTCAAGTTTCAAGAAGCTAACACAAACCATGTTTGATTTAGAGTTCGAACTGCATCTGTCAATATAGGACAAAACAGAGTGAAACCTAAAAATTCAAACTGTTCCTGCAAACGAATGCTTCAACCTAGGAGAACGAAACTTGGGCATCCAAGTTTGATTGGTGCACTGCTCATTACTTGAAAGTATCATTAATGTCGGAAAAAAAAATATGTGTTGAGATTTCAGGAGACTCTAGTTTTTTGGCAGCCTAACAACGCCTTTCATTGTAAGTGTTATTCGCCAGTCTGTGCTGAAGGCTACATCAAGAGGAAACAAACCTTAGATATAGAACGTTGAACTACTTTATTGTGTCAAGTTTCGAGAAGCTAGCACAAACCGTGTTTGATTTAGAGTTCTAGCTGCATCTGTCAATATAGGAGAAAACAGAGTGAAAACTAGAAATTCAAACTGTTACTGCAAACGAAAGCATCAACCTAGGAGAACGAAACTTGGGCATCCAAGTTTGATTGGTGTACTGCTCATTACTTGAAAGTATCATTAAGGTCGGAAAAAAAATATGTGTTGAGATTTCAGGAGACTCTAGTTTTTTGGCAGCCTAACAACGCCTCTCATTGTAAGTGTTATTCGCCAGTCTGTGCTGAAGGCTACATCAAGAGGAAACAAACCTTAGAGATAGAACGTAGAACTACTTTATTGTGTCATGTTTCAAGTAGCTAGCACAAACCGTGTTTGATTTAAAGTTCTAACTGCATCTGTCAATATAGGAGAAAACAGAGTGAACCCTAAAAATTCAAACTGTTCCTGCAAACGAATGCTTCAACCTAGAAGAACAAAACTTGGGCATCCAAGTGGGAATGGTGTACTGATCATTACTTGAAAGTATCATGAAGATTAAATGAAAAAATATATGTTGAGATTTCAGGAGACTCTATTTTTTTGAAAGTTTGGCAACCAATTTCAATATAAGTGTTATTCGCCAGTCCCTGCTTTATGCTACATCAATAGGAAACAAACCTTAGAGATAGAACGTAGAACTACTTTATTGTGTCAAGTTTCAAGAAGCTAGCACAAACCGTGTTTGATTTAGAGTTCTAGCTTCATCTGTCAATATAGGAGAAAACAGAGTGAAACCTAGAAATTCAAACTGTTACTGCAAACGAATGCATCAACCTAGGAGAACGAAACTTGGGCATCCAAGTTTGATTGTTGTACTGCTCATTACTTGAAAGTATCATTAATGTCGGAAAAAAAATATGTGTTGAGATTTCAGGAGACTCTAGTTTTTTGGCAGCCTAACAACGCCTTTCATTGTAAGTGTTATTCGCCAGTCTGTGCTGAAGGCTACATCAAGAGGAAACAAACCTTAGATATAGAACGTTGAACTACTTTATTGTGTCAAGTTTCAAGAAGCTAGGACAAACCGTGTTTGTTTTAGAGTTCTAGCTGCATCTGTCAATATAGGAGAAAACAGAGTGAAACCTAGAAATTCAAACTGTTACTGCAAACGAATGCATCAACCTAGGAGAACGAAACTTGGGCATCCAAGTTTGATTAGTGTACTGCTCATTACTTGAAAGTATCAATAAGGTCGGAAAAAAAATATGTGTTGAGATTTCAGGAGACTCTAGTTTTTTGGCAGCCTAACAACGCCTCTCATTGTAAGTGTTATTCGCCAGTCTGTGCTGAAGGCTACATCAAGAGGAAACAAACCTTAGAGATAGAACGTAGAACTACTTTATTGTGTCATGTTTCAAGTAGCTAGCACGAACCGTGTTTGATTTAAAGTTCTAACTGCATCTGTCAATATAGGAGAAAACAGAGTGAAACCTAAAAATTCAAACTGTTCCTGCAAACGAATGCTTCATCCTAGAAGAACAAAACTTGGACATCCAAGTGGGAATGGTGTACTGATCATTACTTGAAAGTATCATGAAGATTGGATGAAAAAATATATGTTGAGATTTCAGGAGACTCTATTTTTTTGAAAGTTTGGCAACCCCTTTCAATATAAGTGTTATTCGCCAGTCCCTGCTTTAGGCTACATCAAGAGGAAACAAACCTTAGAGATAGAACGTAGAACTACTTTATTGTGTCACGTTTAAAGAAGCTAGCACAAACCGTGTTTGATTTAGAGTTCTAGCTGCATCTGTCAATATAGGAGAAAACAGAGTGAAACCTAGAAATTCAAACTGTTACTGCAAACGAATGCATCAACCTAGGAGAACGAAACTTGGGCATCCAAGTTTGATTGTTGTACTGCTCATTACTTGAAAGTATCATTAATGTCGGAAAAAAATATGTGTTGAGATTTCAGGAGACTCTAGTTATTTGGCAGCCTAACAACGCCTTTCATTGTAAGTGTTATTCGCCAGTCTGTGCAGAAGGCTACATCAAGAGGAAACAAACCTTAGAGATAGAACGTAGAACTACTTTATTGTGTCATGTTTCAAGTAGCTAGCACAAACCGTGTTTGATTTAAAGTTCTAACTGCATCTGTCAATATAGGAGAAAACAGAGTGCAACCTAAAAATTCAAACTGTTCCTGCAAACGAATGCTTCAACCTAGAAGAACAAAACTTGGGCACCCAAGTGGGAATGGTGTACTGATCATTACTTGAATGTATCATGAAGATTGGATGAAAAAATATATGTTGAGATTTCAGGAGACTCTAGTTTTTTGAAAGTTTGGCAACCCCTTTCAATATAAGTGTTATTCGCCAGTCCCTGCTTTAGGCTACATCAAGAGGAAACAAACCTTAGAGATAGAACGTAGACCTACTTTATTGTGTCAAGTTTCAAGAAGCTAGCACAAACCGTGTTTGATTTAGAGTTCTAGCTGCATCTGTCAATATAGGAGAAAACAGAGTGAAACCTAGAAATTCAAACTGTTACTGCAAACGAATGCATCAACCTAGGAGAACGAAACTTGGGCATCCAAGTTTGATTGGTGTACTGCTCATTACTTGAAAGTATCATTAAGGTCGGAAAAAAAAATATGTGTTGAGATTTCAGGAGACTCTAGTTTTTTGGCAGCCTAACAACGCCTTTCATTGTAAGTGTTATTCGCCAGTCTGTGCTGAAGGCTACATCAAGAGGAAACAAACCTTAGAGATAGAACGTAGAACTACTTTATTGTGTCATGTTTCAAGTAGCTAGCACAAACCGTGTTTGATTTAAAGTTCTAACTGCATCTGTCAATATAGGAGAAAACAGAGTGAACCCTAAAAATTCAAACTGTTCCTGCAAACAAATGCTTCAACCTAGAAGAACAAAACTTGGGCATCCAAGTGGGAATGGTGTACTGATCATTACTTGAAAGTATCATGAAGAGTAAATGAAAAAATATATGTTGAGATTTCAGGAGACTCTAGTTTTTTGAAAGTTTGGCAACCCCTTTCAATATAAGTGTTATTCGCCAGTCCCTGCTTTAGGCTACATCAAGAGGAAACAAACCTTAGAGATAGAACGTAGAACTACTTTATTGTGTCAAGTTTCAAGAAGCTAGCACAAACCGTGTTTGATTTAGAGTTCTAGCTGCATCTGTCAATATAGGAGAAAACAGAGTGAAACCTAGAAATTCAAACTGTTACTGCAAACGAATGCATCAACCTAGGAGAACGAAACTTGGGCATCCAAGTTTGATTGTTGTACTGCTCATTACTTGAAAGTATCATTAATGTCGGAAAAAAAATATGTGTTGAGATTTCAGGAGACTCTAGTTTTTTGGCAGCCTAACAACGCCTTTCATTGTAAGTGTTATTCGCCAGTCTGTGCTGAAGGCTACATCAAGAGGAAACAAACCTTAGATATAGAACGTTGAACTACTTTATTGTGTCAAGTTTCGAGAAGCTAGCACAAACCGTGTTTGATTTAGAGTTCTAGCTGCATCTGTCAATATAGGAGAAAACAGAGTGAAAACTAGAAATTCAAACTGTTACTGCAAACGAAAGCATCAACCTAGGAGAACGAAACTTGGGCATCCAAGTTTGATTGGTGTACTGCTCATTACTTGAAAGTATCATTAAGTTCGGAAAAAAAATATGTGTTGAGATTTCAGGAGACTCTAGTTTTTTGACAGCCTAACAACGCCTCTCATTGTAAGTGTTATTCGCCAGTCTGTGCTGAAGGCTACATCAAGAGGAAACAAACCTTAGAGATAGAACGTAGAACTACTTTATTGTGTCATGTTTCAAGTAGCTAGCACAAACCGTGTTTGATTTAAAGTTCTAACTGCATCTGTCAATATAGGAGAAAACAGAGTGAACCCTAAAAATTCAAACTGTTCCTGCAAACGAATGCTTCAACCTAGAAGAACAAAACTTGGGCATCCAAGTGGGAATGGTGTACTAATCATTACTTGAAAGTATCATGAAGATTAAATGAAAAAATATATGTTGAGATTTCAGGAGACTCTATTTTTTTGAAAGTTTGGCAACCCCTTTCAATATAAGTGTTATTCGCCAGTCCCTGCTTTATGCTACATCAATAGGAAACAAACCTTAGAGATAGAACGTAGAACTACTTTATTGTGTCAAGTTTCAAGAAGCTAGCACAAACCGTGTTTGATTTAGAGTTCTAGCTGCATCTGTCAATATAGGAGAAAACAGAGTGAAACCTAGAAATTCAAACTGTTACTGCAAACGAATGCATCAACCTAGGAGAACGAAACTTGGGCATCCAAGTTTGATTGTTGTACTGCTCATTACTTGAAAGTATCATTAATGTCGGAAAAAAAATATGTGTTGAGATTTCAGGAGACTCTAGTTTTTTGGCAGCCTAACAACGCCTTTCATTGTAAGTGTTATTCGCCAGTCTGTGCTGAAGGCTACATCAAGAGGAAACAAACCTTAGATATAGAACGTTGAACTACTTTATTGTGTCAAGTTTCAAGAAGCTAGGACAAACCGTGTTTGTTTTAGAGTTCTAGCTGCATCTGTCAATATAGGAGAAAACAGAGTGAAACCTAGAAATTCAAACTGTTACTGCAAACGAATGCATCAACCTAGGAGAACGAAACTTGGGCATCCAAGTTTGATTAGTGTACTGCTCATTACTTGAAAGTATCAATAAGGTCGGAAAAAAAATATGTGTTGAGATTTCAGGAGACTCTAGTTTTTTGGCAGCCTAACAACGCCTCTCATTGTAAGTGTTATTCGCCAGTCTGTGCTGAAGGCTACATCAAGAGGAAACAAACCTTAGAGATAGAACGTAGAACTACTTTATTGTGTCATGTTTCAAGTAGCTAGCACGAACCGTGTTTGATTTAAAGTTCTAACTGCATCTGTCAATATAGGAGAAAACAGAGTGAAACCTAAAAATTCAAACTGTTCCTGCAAACGAATGCTTCATCCTAGAAGAACAAAACTTGGACATCCAAGTGGGAATGGTGTACTGATCATTACTTGAAAGTATCATGAAGATTGGATGAAAAAATATATGTTGAGATTTCAGGAGACTCTATTTTTTTGAAAGTTTGGCAACCCCTTTCAATATAAGTGTTATTCGCCAGTCCCTGCTTTAGGCTACATCAAGAGGAAACAAACCTTAGAGATAGAACGTAGAACTACTTTATTGTGTCACGTTTAAAGAAGCTAGCACAAACCGTGTTTGATTTAGAGTTCTAGCTGCATCTGTCAATATAGGAGAAAACAGAGTGAAACCTAGAAATTCAAACTGTTACTGCAAACGAATGCATCAACCTAGGAGAACGAAACTTGGGCATCCAAGTTTGATTGTTGTACTGCTCATTACTTGAAAGTATCATTAATGTCGGAAAAAAATATGTGTTGAGATTTCAGGAGACTCTAGTTATTTGGCAGCCTAACAACGCCTTTCATTGTAAGTGTTATTCGCCAGTCTGTGCAGAAGGCTACATCAAGAGGAAACAAACCTTAGAGATAGAACGTAGAACTACTTTATTGTGTCATGTTTCAAGTAGCTAGCACAAACCGTGTTTGATTTAAAGTTCTAACTGCATCTGTCAATATAGGAGAAAACAGAGTGCAACCTAAAAATTCAAACTGTTCCTGCAAACGAATGCTTCAACCTAGAAGAACAAAACTTGGGCACCCAAGTGGGAATGGTGTACTGATCATTACTTGAATGTATCATGAAGATTGGATGAAAAAATATATGTTGAGATTTCAGGAGACTCTAGTTTTTTGAAAGTTTGGCAACCCCTTTCAATATAAGTGTTATTCGCCAGTCCCTGCTTTAGGCTACATCAAGAGGAAACAAACCTTAGAGATAGAACGTAGACCTACTTTATTGTGTCAAGTTTCAAGAAGCTAGCACAAACCGTGTTTGATTTAGAGTTCTAGCTGCATCTGTCAATATAGGAGAAAACAGAGTGAAACCTAGAAATTCAAACTGTTACTGCAAACGAATGCATCAACCTAGGAGAACGAAACTTGGGCATCCAAGTTTGATTGGTGTACTGCTCATTACTTGAAAGTATCATTAAGGTCGGAAAAAAAAATATGTGTTGAGATTTCAGGAGACTCTAGTTTTTTGGCAGCCTAACAACGCCTTTCATTGTAAGTGTTATTCGCCAGTCTGTGCTGAAGGCTACATCAAGAGGAAACAAACCTTAGAGATAGAACGTAGAACTACTTTATTGTGTCATGTTTCAAGTAGCTAGCACAAACCGTGTTTGATTTAAAGTTCTAACTGCATCTGTCAATATAGGAGAAAACAGAGTGAACCCTAAAAATTCAAACTGTTCCTGCAAACAAATGCTTCAACCTAGAAGAACAAAACTTGGGCATCCAAGTGGGAATGGTGTACTGATCATTACTTGAAAGTATCATGAAGAGTAAATGAAAAAATATATGTTGAGATTTCAGGAGACTCTAGTTTTTTGAAAGTTTGGCAACCCCTTTCAATATAAGTGTTATTCGCCAGTCCCTGCTTTAGGCTACATCAAGAGGAAACAAACCTTAGAGATAGAACGTAGAACTACTTTATTGTGTCAAGTTTCAAGAAGCTAGCACAAACCGTGTTTGATTTAGAGTTCTAGCTGCATCTGTCAATATAGGAGAAAACAGAGTGAAACCTAGAAATTCAAACTGTTACTGCAAACGAATGCATCAACCTAGGAGAACGAAACTTGGGCATCCAAGTTTGATTGTTGTACTGCTCATTACTTGAAAGTATCATTAATGTCGGAAAAAAAATATGTGTTGAGATTTCAGGAGACTCTAGTTTTTTGGCAGCCTAACAACGCCTTTCATTGTAAGTGTTATTCGCCAGTCTGTGCTGAAGGCTACATCAAGAGGAAACAAACCTTAGATATAGAACGTTGAACTACTTTATTGTGTCAAGTTTCGAGAAGCTAGCACAAACCGTGTTTGATTTAGAGTTCTAGCTGCATCTGTCAATATAGGAGAAAACAGAGTGAAAACTAGAAATTCAAACTGTTACTGCAAACGAAAGCATCAACCTAGGAGAACGAAACTTGGGCATCCAAGTTTGATTGGTGTACTGCTCATTACTTGAAAGTATCATTAAGTTCGGAAAAAAAATATGTGTTGAGATTTCAGGAGACTCTAGTTTTTTGACAGCCTAACAACGCCTCTCATTGTAAGTGTTATTCGCCAGTCTGTGCTGAAGGCTACATCAAGAGGAAACAAACCTTAGAGATAGAACGTAGAACTACTTTATTGTGTCATGTTTCAAGTAGCTAGCACAAACCGTGTTTGATTTAAAGTTCTAACTGCATCTGTCAATATAGGAGAAAACAGAGTGAACCCTAAAAATTCAAACTGTTCCTGCAAACGAATGCTTCAACCTAGAAGAACAAAACTTGGGCATCCAAGTGGGAATGGTGTACTAATCATTACTTGAAAGTATCATGAAGATTAAATGAAAAAATATATGTTGAGATTTCAGGAGACTCTATTTTTTTGAAAGTTTGGCAACCCCTTTCAATATAAGTGTTATTCGCCAGTCCCTGCTTTATGCTACATCAATAGGAAACAAACCTTAGAGATAGAACGTAGAACTACTTTATTGTGTCAAGTTTCAAGAAGCTAGCACAAACCGTGTTTGATTTAGAGTTCTAGCTTCATCTGTCAATATAGGAGAAAACAGAGTGAAACCTAGAAATTCAAACTGTTACTGCAAACGAATGCATCAACCTAGGAGAACGAAACTTGGGCATCCAAGTTTGATTGTTGTACTGCTCATTACTTGAAAGTATCATTAATGTCGGAAAAAAAATATGTGTTGAGATTTCAGGAGACTCTAGTTTTTTGGCAGCCTAACAACGCCTTTCATTGTAAGTGTTATTCGCCAGTCTGTGCTGAAGGCTACATCAAGAGGAAACAAACCTTAGATATAGAACGTTGAACTACTTTATTGTGTCAAGTTTCAAGAAGCTAGCACAAACCGTGTTTGTTTTAGAGTTCTAGCTGCATCTGTCAATATAGGAGAAAACAGAGTGAAACCTAGAAATTCAAACTGTTACTGCAAAGGAATGCATCATCCTAGGAGAACGATACTTGGGCATCCAGGTTTGATTGGTGTACTGCTCATTACTTGAAAGTATCATTAAGGTCGGAAAAAAATATGTGTTGAGATTTCAGGAGACTCTAGTTTTTTGGCAGCCTAACAACGCCTCTCATTGTAAGTGTTATTCGCCAGTCTGTGCTGAAGGCTACATCAAGAGGAAACAAACCTTAGAGATAGAACGTAGAACTACTTTATTGTGTCATGTTTCAAGAAGCTAGCACAAACCGTGTTTGATTTAAAGTTCTAACTGCATCTGTCAATATAGGAGAAAACAGAGTGAAACCTAAAAATTCAAACTGTTCCTGCAAACGAATGCTTCATCCTAGAAGAACAAAACTTGGGCATCCAAGTGGGAATGGTGTACTGATCATTACTTGAATGTATCATGAAGATTGGTTGAAAAAATATATGTTGAGATTTCAGGAGACTCTATTTTTTTGAAAGTTTGGCAACCCCTTTCAATATAAGTGTTATTCGCCAGTCCCTGCTTTAGGCTACATCAAGAGGAAACAAATCTTAGAGATAGAACGTAGAACTACTTTATTGTGTCAAGTTTCAAGAAGCTAGCACAAACCGTGTTTGATTTAGAGTTCTAGCTGCATCTGTCAATATAGGAGAAAACAGAGTGAAACCTAGAAATTCAAACTGTTACTGCAAACGAATGCATCAACCTAGGAGAACGAAACTTGGGCATCCAAGTTTGATTGGTGTACTGCTCATTACTTGAAAGTATCATTAAGGTCGGAAAAAAAAATATGTGTTGAGATTTCAGGAGACTCTAGTTTTTTGGCAGCCTAACAACGCCTTTCATTGTGTTATTCGCCAGTCTGTGCTGAAGGCTACATCAAGAGGAAACAAACCGTAGGGATAGAACGTAGAACTACTTTATTGTGTCAAGTTTCAAGAAGCTAGCCCAAACCGTGTATGATTTAGAGTTTGAACTACATTTGTCAATATAGGAGAAAACAGAGTGAAACCTAAAAATTCAAACTGTTACTGCAAACGAATGCTTCAACGTAGGAGAATGAAACTTGAGCATCCAAGTGCGATTGGTGTACTGATCATTACTTGAAAGTATCATGAAGATTGGATGAAAAAATATATGTTGAGATTTGAGAAGACTCTAGTTTTTGGAAGTTTGGCAACCCCTTTCAATAAAAGTGTTATTCGCCAGTCCCTGCATTAGGCTACATCAAGAGGAAACAAACCTTAGAGATAGAACGTAGAACTACAGTATTTTGTCACATTTCAAGAAGCTAGCACAAACCGTGTTTGATTTAGAGTTCGAACTGCATCTGTCAATATAGGACAAAACAGAGTGAAACCTAAAAATTCAAACTGTTCCTGCAAACGAATTCTTCAACCTAGGAGAACGAAACTTGGGCATCCAAGTTTGATTGGTGCACTCTCATTACTTGAAAGTATCATGAAGGTCGGAAGAAAAAATATATGATGAGATTTCAGGAGACTGTAGTTTTTGGCAGCCTAACAAGGCCTTTCATTGAATGTGTTATTCGACAGTCTCTGCTTAAGGCTACATCAAGAGGAAACAAACCTTAGGGATAGAACGTAGAACTACTTTATTGTGTCATGTTTCAAGTAGCTAGCACAAACCGTGTTTGATTTAAAGTTCTAACTGCATCTGTCAATATAGGAGAAACCAGAGTGAAACCTAAAAATTCAAACTCTTCCTGCAAACGAATGCTTCAACCTAGAAGAACAAAACTTGGGCATCCAAGTGGGAATGGTGTACTGATCATTACTTGAATGTATCATGAAGATTGGATGAAAAAATATATGTTGAGATTTCAATAGACTCTAGGTTTTGAACGTTTGGCAACCCCTTTCAATATAAGTGTTATTCGCCAGTCCCTGCTTTAGGCTACATCAAGAGGAAACAAACCTTAGATATAGAACGTAGAACTACTTTATTGTGTCAAGTTTCGAGAAGCTAATACAAACCGTTTTTGATTTAGAGTTCTAGCTGCATCTGTCAATATAGGAGAAAACAGAGTGAAACCTAGAAATTCAAACTGTTACTGCAAACGAATGCATCAACCTAGGAGAACGAAACTTGGGCATCGAAGATTGATTGGTGTACTGCTCATTACTTGAAAGTATCATTAAGGTCGGAAAAAAAATATGTGTTGAGATTTCAGGAAACTCTAGTTTTTTGGCAGCCTAACAACGCATCTCATTGTAAGTGTTATTCGCCAGTCTGTGCTGAAGGCTACATCAAGAGAAAACAAACCTTAGAGATAGAACGTAGAACTACTTTATTGTGTCATGTTTCAAGGAGCTAGCGCAAACCGTGTTTGATTTAAAGTTCTAACTGCATCTGTCAATATAGGAGAAAACAGAGTGAAACCTAAAAATTCAAACTGTTCCTGCAAACGAATGCTTCAACCTAGAAGAACAAAACTTGGGCATCCAAGTGGGAATGGTGTACTGATTATTACTTGAATGTATCATGAAGATTGGATGAAAAATATATGTTGAGATTTCAGGAGACTCTAGTTTTTTGAAAGTTTGGCAACCCCTTTCAATATAAGTGTTATTCGAAAGTCCCTACTTTAGGCTACATTAAGAGGAAACAAACCTTAGAGATAGAACGTAGAACTACTTTATTGTGTCAAGTTTCAAGAAGCTAGCACAAACCGTGTTTGATTTAGAGTTCTAGCTGCATCTGTCAATGTAGGAGAAAACAGAGTGAAACCTAGAAATTCAAACTGTTACTGCAAACGAATGCATCAACCTAGGAGAACGAAACTTGGGCATCCAAGTTTGATTGGTGTACTGCTCATTACTTGAAAGTATCATTAAGGTCGGAAAAAAAATATGTGTTGAGATTTCAGGAGACTCTAGTTTTTTGGCAGCCTAACAACGCCTCCCATTGTAAGTGTTATTCGCCAGTCTGTGCTGAAGGCTACATCAAAAGGAAACAAACCTTAGAGATAGAACGTAGAACTACTTTATTGTGTCATGTTTCAAGTAGCTAGCACAAACCGTGTTTGATTTAAAGTTCTAACTGCATCTGTCAATATAGTAGAAAACAGAGTGAAACCTAAAAATTCAAACTGTTCCTGCAAACGAATGCTTCAACCTAGAAGAACAAAACTTGGGCATCCAAGTGGGAATGGTGTACTGATCATTACTTGAATGTATCATGAAGATTGGATGAAAAAATATATGTTGAGATTTCAGGAGACTCTAGTCTTTTGAAAGTTTGGCAACCCCTTTCAATATAAGTGTTATTCGCCAGTCCCTGCTTTAGGCTACATCAAGAGGAAACAAACCTTAGATATAGAACGTAGAACTACTTTATTGTGTCAAGTTTCGAGAAGCTAGCACAAACCGTGTTTGATTTAGAGTTCTAGCTGCATCTGTCAATATAGGAGAAAACAGAGTGAAACCTAGAAATTCAAACTGTTACTGCAAACGAATGCATCAACCTAGGAGAACGAAACTTGGGCATCCAAGTTTGATTGGTGTACTGCTCATTACTTGAAAGTATCATTAAGGTCGGAAAAAAAATATGTGTTGAGATTTCAGGAGACTCTAGTTTTATGGCAGCCTAACAACGCCTCTCATTGTAAGTGTTATTCGCCAGTCTGTGCTGAAGGCTACATCAAGAGGAAACAAACCTTAGAGATAGAACGTAGAACTACTTTATTGTGTCATGTTTCAAGGAGCTAGCGCAAACCGTGTTTGATATAAAGTTCTAACTGCATCTGTCAATATAGGAGAAAACAGAGTGAAACCTAAAAATTCAAACTGTTCCTGCAAACGAATGCTTCATCCTAGAAGAACAAAACTTGGGCATCCAAGTGGGAATGGTGTACTGATCATTACTTGAAAGTATCATGAAGATTGGATGAAAAAATATATGTTGAGATTTCAGGAGACTCTATTTTTTTGAAAGTTTGGCAACCCCTTTCAATATAAGTGTTATTCCCCAGTCCCTGCTTTAGGCTACATCAAGAGGAAACAAACCTTAGAGATAGAACGTAGAACTACTTTATTGTGTCACGTTTCAAGAAGCTAGCACAAACCGTGTTTGATTTAGAGTTCTAGCTGCATCTGTCAATATAGGAGAAAACAGAGTGAAACCTAGAAATTCAAACTGTTACTGCAAACGAATTCATCAACCTAGGAGAACGAAACTTGGGCATCCAAGTTTGATTGGTGTACTGCTCATTACTTGAAAGTATCATTAAGGTCGGAAAAAAAAATATGTGTTGAGATTTCAGGAGACTCTAGTTTTTTGGCAGCCTAACAACGCCTTTCATTGTGTTATTCGCCAGTCTGTGCTGAAGGCTACATCAAGAGGAAACAAACCGTAGGGATAGAACGTAGAACTACTTTATTGTGTCAAGTTTCAAGAAGCTAGCCCAAACCGTGTATGATTTAGAGTTTGAACTACATTTGTCAATATAGGAGAAAACAGAGTGAAACCTAAAAATTCAAACTGTTACTGCAAACGAATGCTTCAACGTAGGAGAATGAAACTTGAGCATCCAAGTGCGATTGGTGTACTGATCATTACTTGAAAGTATCATGAAGATTGGATGAAAAAATATATGTTGAGATTTGAGAAGACTCTAGTTTTTGGAAGTTTGGCAACCCCTTTCAATAAAAGTGTTATTCGCCAGTCCCTGCATTAGGCTACATCAAGAGGAAACAAACCTTAGAGATAGAACGTAGAACTACAGTATTTTGTCACATTTCAAGAAGCTAGCACAAACCGTGTTTGATTTAGAGTTCGAACTGCATCTGTCAATATAGGACAAAACAGAGTGAAACCTAAAAATTCAAACTGTTCCTGCAAACGAATTCTTCAACCTAGGAGAACGAAACTTGGGCATCCAAGTTTGATTGGTGCACTCTCATTACTTGAAAGTATCATGAAGGTCGGAAGAAAAAATATATGATGAGATTTCAGGAGACTGTAGTTTTTGGCAGCCTAACAAGGCCTTTCATTGAATGTGTTATTCGACAGTCTCTGCTTAAGGCTACATCAAGAGGAAACAAACCTTAGGGATAGAACGTAGAACTACTTTATTGTGTCATGTTTCAAGTAGCTAGCACAAACCGTGTTTGATTTAAAGTTCTAACTGCATCTGTCAATATAGGAGAAACCAGAGTGAAACCTAAAAATTCAAACTCTTCCTGCAAACGAATGCTTCAACCTAGAAGAACAAAACTTGGGCATCCAAGTGGGAATGGTGTACTGATCATTACTTGAATGTATCATGAAGATTGGATGAAAAAATATATGTTGAGATTTCAATAGACTCTAGGTTTTGAACGTTTGGCAACCCCTTTCAATATAAGTGTTATTCGCCAGTCCCTGCTTTAGGCTACATCAAGAGGAAACAAACCTTAGATATAGAACGTAGAACTACTTTATTGTGTCAAGTTTCGAGAAGCTAATACAAACCGTTTTTGATTTAGAGTTCTAGCTGCATCTGTCAATATAGGAGAAAACAGAGTGAAACCTAGAAATTCAAACTGTTACTGCAAACGAATGCATCAACCTAGGAGAACGAAACTTGGGCATCGAAGATTGATTGGTGTACTGCTCATTACTTGAAAGTATCATTAAGGTCGGAAAAAAAATATGTGTTGAGATTTCAGGAAACTCTAGTTTTTTGGCAGCCTAACAACGCATCTCATTGTAAGTGTTATTCGCCAGTCTGTGCTGAAGGCTACATCAAGAGAAAACAAACCTTAGAGATAGAACGTAGAACTACTTTATTGTGTCATGTTTCAAGGAGCTAGCGCAAACCGTGTTTGATTTAAAGTTCTAACTGCATCTGTCAATATAGGAGAAAACAGAGTGAAACCTAAAAATTCAAACTGTTCCTGCAAACGAATGCTTCAACCTAGAAGAACAAAACTTGGGCATCCAAGTGGGAATGGTGTACTGATTATTACTTGAATGTATCATGAAGATTGGATGAAAAATATATGTTGAGATTTCAGGAGACTCTAGTTTTTTGAAAGTTTGGCAACCCCTTTCAATATAAGTGTTATTCGAAAGTCCCTACTTTAGGCTACATTAAGAGGAAACAAACCTTAGAGATAGAACGTAGAACTACTTTATTGTGTCAAGTTTCAAGAAGCTAGCACAAACCGTGTTTGATTTAGAGTTCTAGCTGCATCTGTCAATGTAGGAGAAAACAGAGTGAAACCTAGAAATTCAAACTGTTACTGCAAACGAATGCATCAACCTAGGAGAACGAAACTTGGGCATCCAAGTTTGATTGGTGTACTGCTCATTACTTGAAAGTATCATTAAGGTCGGAAAAAAAATATGTGTTGAGATTTCAGGAGACTCTAGTTTTTTGGCAGCCTAACAACGCCTCCCATTGTAAGTGTTATTCGCCAGTCTGTGCTGAAGGCTACATCAAAAGGAAACAAACCTTAGAGATAGAACGTAGAACTACTTTATTGTGTCATGTTTCAAGTAGCTAGCACAAACCGTGTTTGATTTAAAGTTCTAACTGCATCTGTCAATATAGTAGAAAACAGAGTGAAACCTAAAAATTCAAACTGTTCCTGCAAACGAATGCTTCAACCTAGAAGAACAAAACTTGGGCATCCAAGTGGGAATGGTGTACTGATCATTACTTGAATGTATCATGAAGATTGGATGAAAAAATATATGTTGAGATTTCAGGAGACTCTAGTCTTTTGAAAGTTTGGCAACCCCTTTCAATATAAGTGTTATTCGCCAGTCCCTGCTTTAGGCTACATCAAGAGGAAACAAACCTTAGATATAGAACGTAGAACTACTTTATTGTGTCAAGTTTCGAGAAGCTAGCACAAACCGTGTTTGATTTAGAGTTCTAGCTGCATCTGTCAATATAGGAGAAAACAGAGTGAAACCTAGAAATTCAAACTGTTACTGCAAACGAATGCATCAACCTAGGAGAACGAAACTTGGGCATCCAAGTTTGATTGGTGTACTGCTCATTACTTGAAAGTATCATTAAGGTCGGAAAAAAAATATGTGTTGAGATTTCAGGAGACTCTAGTTTTATGGCAGCCTAACAACGCCTCTCATTGTAAGTGTTATTCGCCAGTCTGTGCTGAAGGCTACATCAAGAGGAAACAAACCTTAGAGATAGAACGTAGAACTACTTTATTGTGTCATGTTTCAAGGAGCTAGCGCAAACCGTGTTTGATATAAAGTTCTAACTGCATCTGTCAATATAGGAGAAAACAGAGTGAAACCTAAAAATTCAAACTGTTCCTGCAAACGAATGCTTCATCCTAGAAGAACAAAACTTGGGCATCCAAGTGGGAATGGTGTACTGATCATTACTTGAAAGTATCATGAAGATTGGATGAAAAAATATATGTTGAGATTTCAGGAGACTCTATTTTTTTGAAAGTTTGGCAACCCCTTTCAATATAAGTGTTATTCCCCAGTCCCTGCTTTAGGCTACATCAAGAGGAAACAAACCTTAGAGATAGAACGTAGAACTACTTTATTGTGTCACGTTTCAAGAAGCTAGCACAAACCGTGTTTGATTTAGAGTTCTAGCTGCATCTGTCAATATAGGAGAAAACAGAGTGAAACCTAGAAATTCAAACTGTTACTGCAAACGAATTCATCAACCTAGGAGAACGAAACTTGGGCATCCAAGTTTGATTTATGTACTGCTCATTACTTGAAAGTATCATTAAGGTCGGAAAAAAAAATATGTGTTGAGATTTCAGGAGACTCTAGTTTTTTGGCAGCCTAACAACGCCTTTCATTGTAAGTGTTATTCGCCAGTCTGTGCTGAAGGCTATATCAAGAGGAAACAAACCTTAGAGATAGAACGTAGAACTACTTTATGGTGTCATGTTTCAAGTAGCTAGCACAAACCATGTTTGATTTAAAGTTCTAACTGCATCTGTCAATATAGGAGAAAACAGAGTGAACCCTAAAAATTCAAACTGTTCCTGCAAACGAATGCTTCAACCTAGAAGAACAAAACTTGGGCATCCAAGTGGGAATGGTGTACTGATCATTACTTGAAAGTATCATGAAGATTAAATGAAAAAATATATTATGAGATTTCAGGAGACTCTATTTTTTTGAAAGTTTGGCAACCCCTTTCAATATAAGTGTTATTCGCCAGTCCCTCCTTTAGGCTACATCAAGAGGAAACAAACCTTAGAGATAGAACGTAGAACTACTTTATTGTGTCAAGTTTCAAGAAGCTAGCACAAACCGTGTTTGATTTAGAGTTCTAGCTGCATCTGTCAATATAGGAGAAAACAGAGTGAAACCTAGAAATTCAAACTGTTACTGCAAACGAATGCATCAATCTAGGAGAACGAAACATGGGCATCCAAGTTTGATTGTTGTACTGCTCATTACTTGAAAGTATCATTAATGTCGGAAAAAAATATGTGTTGAGATTTCAGGAGACTCTAGTTTTTTGGCAGCCTAACAACGCCTTTCATTGTAAGTGTTATTCGCCAGTCTGTGCTGAAGGCTACATCAAGAGGAAACAAACCTTAGATATAGAACGTTGAACTACTTTATTGTGTCAAGTTTCAAGTAGCTAGCACAAACCGTGTTTGATTTAAAGTTCTAACTGCATCTGTCAATATAGGAGAAAACAGAGTGAAACCTAAAAATTCAAACTGTTCCTGCAAACGAATGCTTCATCCTAGAAGAACAAAACTTGGGCATCCAACTGGGAATGGTGTACTGATCATTACTTGAAAGTATCATGAAGATTGGATGAAAAAATATATGTTGAGATTTCAGGAGACTCTATTTTTTTGAAAGTTTGGCAACCCCTTTCAATATAAGTGTTATTCGCCAGTCCCTGCTTTAGGCTACATCAAGAGGAAACAAACCTTAGAGATAGAACGTAGAACTACTTTATTGTGTCACGTTTCAAGAAGCTAGCACAAACCGTGTTTGATTTAGAGTTCTAGCTGCATCTGTCAATATGGGAGAAAACAGAGTGAAACCTAGAAATTCAAACTGTTACTGCAAACGAATGCGTCAACCTAGGAGAACGAAACTTGGGCATCCAAGTTTATTGGTGTACTGCTCATTACTTGAAAGTATCATTAAGGTCGGAAAAAAATATGTGTTGAGATTTCAGGAGACTCTAGATTTTGGCAGCCTAACAACGCCTTTCAATATAAGTGTTATTCGCCAGTCTGTGCTGAAGGCTACATCAAGAGGAAACAAACCTTAGGGATAGAATGTAGAACTACTTTATTGTGTCAAGTTTCAAGAAGCTAGCCCAAACCGTGTATGATTTAGAGTTTGAAATACATTTGTCAATATAGGAGAAAACAGAGTGAAACCTAAAAATTCAAACTGTTACTGCAAATGAATGCTTCAACGTAGGAGAATGAAACTTGAGCATCCAAGTGGGATTGGTGTACTGATCATTACTTGAAAGTATCATAAAGATTGGATGAAAAAATATATGTTGAGATTTCAGAAGACTCTAGTTTTTGGAAGTTTGGCAACCCCTTTCAATAGAAGTGTTATTCGCCAGTCCCTGCATTAGGCTACATCAAGAGGAAACAAACCTTAGAGATAGAACGTAGAACTACAGTATTTTGTCAAGTTTCAAGAAGCTAGCACAAACCATGTTTGATTTAGAGTTCGAACTGCATCTGTCAATATAGGACAAAACAAAGTGAAACCTAAAAATTCAAACTGTTCCTGCAAACGAATTCTTCAACCTAGGAGAACGAAACTTGGGCATCCAAGTTTTTTGGTGCACTGCTCATTACTTGAAAGTATCATGAAGGTCGGAAGAAAAAATATATGATGAGATTTCAGGAGACTGTAGTTTTTTGGCAGCCTAACAACGCCTTTCATTGAATGTGTTATTCGCCAGTCTCTGCTTAAGGCTACATCAAGAGGAAACAAACCTTAGGGATAGAACGTAGAACTACTTTATTGTGTCATGTTTCAAGTAGCTAGCACAAACCGTGTTTGATTTAAAGTTCTAACTGAATCTGTCAATATAGAAGAAAACAGAGTGAAACCTAAAAATTCAAACTGTTCCTGCAAACGAATGCTTCAACCTAGAAGAACATAACTTGGGCATCCAAGTGGGAATGGTGTACTGATCATTACTTGAATGTATCATGAAGATTGGATGAAAAAATATATGTTGAGATTTCAGGAGACTCTAGTTTTTTGAAAGTTTGGCAACCACTTTCAATATAAGTGTTATTCGCCAGTCCCTGCTTTAGGCTACATCAAGAGGAAACAAACCTTAGAGATAGAACGTAGAACTACTTTACTGTGTCAAGTTTCAAGAAGCTAGCACAAACCGTGTTTGATTTAGAGTTCTAGCTGCATCTGTCAATATAGGAGAAAAC
This sequence comes from Callospermophilus lateralis, assembly GCF_048772815.1. Taxonomy (NCBI): domain Eukaryota; kingdom Metazoa; phylum Chordata; class Mammalia; order Rodentia; family Sciuridae; genus Callospermophilus; species Callospermophilus lateralis. The sequence goes on along the minus strand of NW_027513852.1, from coordinate 47,062 downwards.
AGAGTGAAACCTAGAAATTCAAACTGTTACTGCAAACGAATGCATCAACCTAGGAGAACGAAACTTGGGCATCCAAGTTTGATTGGTGTACTGCTCATTACTTGAAAGTATCATTAAGGTCGGAAAAAAATATGTGTTGAGATTTCAGGAGACTCTAGTTTTTTGGCAGCCTAACAACGCCTTTCATTGTAAGTGTGATTCGCCATTCTGTGCTGAAGGCTACATCAAGAGGAAACAAACCTTAGGGATAGAATGTAGAACTACTTTATTGTGTCAAGTTTCAAGAAGCTAGCCCAAACCGTGTATGATTTAGAGTTTGAACTACATTTGTCAATATAGGAGAAAACAGAGTGAAACCTAAAAATTCAAACTGTTACTGCAAACGAATGCTTCAACGTAGGAGAATGAAACTTGAGCATCCAAGTGGGATTGGTGTACTGATCATTACTTGAAAGTATCATGAAGATTGGATGAAAAAATATATGTTGAGATTTCAGAAGACTCTAGTTTTTGGAAGTTTGGCAACCCCTTTCAATAAAAGTGTTATTCGCCAGTCCCTGCATTAGGCTACATCCAGAGAAAACAAACCTTAGAGATAAAACGTAGAACTACAGTATTTTGTCAAGTTTCAAGAAGCTAGCACAAACCGTGTTTGATTTAGAGTTCGAACTGCATCTGTCAATATAGGACAAAACAGAGTGAAACCTAAAAATTCAACCTGTTCCTGCAAACGAATGCTTCAACCTAGGAGAACGAAACTTGGGCATCCAAGTTTGATTGGTGCACTGCTCATTACTTGAAAGTATCATGAAGGTCGGAAGAAAAAATATATGATGAGATTTCAGGAGACTGTAGTTTTTTGGCAGCCTAACAACGCCTTTCATTGAATGTGTTATTCGACAGTCTCTGCTTAAGGCTACATCAAGAGGAAACAAACCTTAGGGATAGAACGTAGAACTACTTTATTGTGTCATGTTTCAAGTAGCTAGCACAAACCGTGTTTGATTTAAAGTTCTAACTGCATCTGTCAATATAGGAGAAACCAGAGTGAAACCTAAAAATTCAAACTCTTCCTGCAAACGAATGCTTCAACCTAGAAGAACAAAACTTGGGCATCCAAGTGGGAATGGTGTACTGATCATTACTTGAATGTATCATGAAGATTGGATGAAAAAATATATGTTGAGATTTCAGGAGACTCTAGTTTTTTGAAAGTTTGGCAACCCCTTTCAATATAAGTGTTATTCGCCAGTCCCTGCTTTAGGCTACATCAAGAGGAAACAAACCTTAGAGATAGAACGTAGAACTACTTTACTGTGTCTAGTTTCAAGAAGCTAGCACAAACCGTGTTTGATTTAGAGTTCTAGCTGCATCTGTCAATATAGGAGAAAACAGAGTGAAACCTAGAAATTCAAACTGTTACTGCAAACGAATGCATCAACCTAGGAGAACGAAACTTGGGCATCCAAGTTTGATTGGTGTACTGCTCATTACTTGAAAGTATCATTAAGGTCGGAAAAAAATATTTGTTGAGATTTCAGGAGACTCTAGATTTTGGCAGCCTAACAACGCCTTTCAATGTAAGTGTTATTCGCCAGTCTGTGCTGAAGGCTACATCAAGAGGAAACAAACCGTAGGGATAGAACGTAGAACTACTTTATTGTGTCAAGTTTCAAGAAGCTAGCCCAAACCGTGTATGATTTAGAGTTTGAACTACATTTGTCAATATAGGAGAAAACAGAGTGAAACCTAAAAATTCAAAATGTTACTGCAAACGAATGCTTCAACGTAGGAGAATGAAACTTGAGCATCCAAGTGCGATTGGTGTACTGATCATTACTTGAAAGTATCATGAAGATTGGATGAAAAAATATATGTTGAGATTTCAGAAGACTCTAGTTTTTGGAAGTTTGGCAACCCCTTTCAATAAAAGTGTTATTCGCCAGTCCCTGCATTAGGCTACATCAAGAGGAAACAAACCTTAGAGATAGAACGTAGAACTACAGTATTTTGTCAAGTTTCAAGAAGCTAGCACAAACCGTGTTTGATTTAGAGTTCGAACTGCATCTGTCAATATAGGACAAAACAGAGTGAAACCTAAAAATTCAAACTGTTCCTGCAAACGAATGCTTCAACCTAGGAGAACGAAACTTGGGCATCCAAGTTTGATTGGTGCACTGCTCATTACTTGAAAGTATCATGAAGGTCGGAAGAAAAAATATATGATGAGATTTCAGGAGACTGTAGTTTTTGGCAGCCTAACAACGCCTTTCATTGAACGTGTTATTCGCCAGTCTCTGCTTAAGTCTACATCAAGAGGAAACAAACCTTAGGGATAGAACGTACAACTACTTTATTGTGTCATGTTTCAAGTAGCTAGCACAAACCGTGTTTGATTTAAAGTTCTAACTGCATCTGCCAATATAGGAGAAACCAGAGTGAAACCTAAAAATTCAAACTGTTCATGCAAACGAATGCTTCAACCTAGAAGAACAAAACTTGGGCATCCAAGTGGGAATGCTGTACTGATCATTACTTGAATGTATCATGAAGATTGGATGAAAAATATATGTTGAGATTTCAGGAGACTCTAGGTTTTTGAACGTTTGGCAACCCCTTTCAATATAAGTGTTATTCGCCAGTCCCTGCTTTAGGCTACATCAAGAAGAAACAAACCTTAGAGATAGAACGTAGACCTACTTTATTGTGTCAAGTTTCAAGAAGCTAGCACAAACCGTGTTTGATTTAGAGTTCTAGCTGCATCTGTCAATATAGGAGAAAACAGAGTGAAACCTAGAAATTCAAACTGTTACTGCAAACGAATGCATCAACCTAGGAGAACAAAACTTGGGCATCCAAGTTTGATTGGTGTACTGCTCTTTACTTGAAAGTATCATTAATGTCGGAAAAAAAATATGTGTTGAGATTTCAGGAGACTCTAGTTTTTTGGCAGCCTAACAACGCCTCTCATTGTAAGTGTTATTCGCCAGTCTGTGCTGAAGGCTACATCAAGAGGAAAAAAACCTCAGAGATGGAACGTAGAACTACTTTATTGTGTCATGTTTAAAGTAGCTAGCACAAACCATGTTTGATTTAAATTTCTAACTGCATCTGTCAATATAGGAGAAAACAGAGTGAAACCTAAAAATTCAAACTGTTCCTGCAAACGAATGCTTCAACCTAGAAGAACAAAACTTGGGCATCCAAGTGGGAATGATGTACTGATCATTACTTGAATGTATCATGAAGATTGGATGAAAAAATATATGTTGAGATTTCAGGAGACTCTAGTTTTTTGAAAGTTTGGCAACCCCTTTCAATATAAGTGTTATTCGCCAGTCCCTGCTTTAGGCTACATCAAGAGGAAACAAACCTTAGATATAGAACGTAGAACTACTTTATTGTGTCAAGTTTCGAGAAGCTAGCACAAACCGTGTTTGATTTAGAGTTCTAGCTGCATCTGTCAATATAGGAGAAAACAGAGTGAAACCTAGAAATTCAAACTGTTACTGCCAACGAATGCATCAACCTAGGAGAACGAAACTTGGGCATCGAAGTTTGATTGGTGTACTGCTCATTACTTGAAAGTATCATTAAGGTCGGAAAAAAAATATGTGTTGAGATTTCAGGAGACTCTAGTTTTTTGGCAGCCTAACAACGCCTCTTATTGTAAGTGTTATTCACCAGTCTGTGCTGAAGGCTACATCAAGAGGAAACAAACCTTAGAGATAGAACGTAGAACCACTTTATTGTGTCATGTTTCAAGTAGCTAGCGCAAAACGTGTTTGATTTAAAGTTCTAACTGCATCTGTCAATATAGGAGAAAACAGAGTGAAACCTAAAAATTCAAACTGTTCCTGCAAACGAATGCTTCAACCTAGAAGAACAAAACTTGGGCATCCAAGTGGGAATGGTGTACTGATCATTACTTGAATGTATCTTGAAGATTGGATGAAAAATATATGTTGAGATTTCAGGAGACTCTAGTTTTTTGAAACTTTGGCAACCCCTTCCAATATAAGTGTTATTCGCCAGTCCCTGCTTTAGGCTACATCAAGAGGAAACAAACCTTAGAGATAGAACGTAGAACTACTTTATTGTGTCAAGTTTCAGGAAGCTAGCACAAACCGTGTTTGATTTAGAGTTCTAGCTGCATCTGTCCATATAGGAGAAAACAGAGTGAAACCTAGAAATTCAAACTGTTACTGCAAACGAATGCATCAACCTAGGAGAACGAAACTTGGGCATCCAAGTTTGATTGGTGTACTGCTCATTACTTGAAAGTATCATTAAGGTCGGAAAAAAATATGTGTTGAGATTTCAGGAGACTCTAGTTTTTTGGCAGCCTAACAACGCATTTCATTGTAAGTGTTATTCGCCAGTCTGTGCTGAAGGCTACATCAAGAGGAAAAAAACCTTAGGGAAAGAATGTAGAACTACTTTATTGTGTCAAGTTTCAAGAAGCTAGCCCAAACCGTGTATGATTTAGAGTTTGAACAACATTTGTCAATATAGGAGAAAACAGAGTGAAACCTAAAAATTCAAACTGTTACTGCAAACGAATGCTTCAACGTAGGAGAATGAAACTTGAGCATCCAAGTGGGATTGGTGTACTGATCATTACTTGAAAGTATCATGAAGATTGGATGAAAAAATATATGTTGAGATTTCAGAAGACTCTAGTTTTTGGAAGTTTGGCAACCCCTTTCAATAAAAGTGTTATTCGCCAGTCCCTGCATTAGGCTACATCAAGAGGAAACAAACCTTAGAGATAGAACGTAGAACTACAGTATTTTGTCAAGTTTCAAGAAGCTAGCACAAACCGTGTTTGAAATTGATTTCGAACTGCATCTGTCAATATAGGACAAAACAGAGTGAAACCTAAAAATTCAAACTGTTCCTACAAACGAATGCTTCAACCTAGGAGAACGAAACTTGGGCATCCAAGTTTGATTGGTGCACTGCTCATTACTTGAAAGTATCATGAAGGTCGGAAGAAAAAATATATGATGAGATTTCAGGAGACTGTAGTTTTTTGGCAGCCTAACAACGCCTTTCATTGAATGTGTTATTCGCCAGTCTCTGCTTAAGGCTACATCAAGAGGAAACAAATCTTAGGGATAGAACGTAGAACTACTTTATTGTGTCATGTTTCAAGTAGCTAGCACAAACCGTGTTTGATTTAAAGTTCTAACTGCATCTGTCAATATAGGAGAAACCAGAGTGAAACCTAAAAATTCAAACTGTTCCTGCAAACGAATGCTTCAACCTAGAAGAACAAAACTTGGGCATCCAAGTGGGAATGGTGTACTGATCATTAGTTGAATGTATCATGAAGATTGGATGAAAAATATATGTTGAGATTTCAGGAGACTCTAGTTTTTTGAAAGTTTGGCAACCCCTTTCAATATAAGTGTTATTCGCCAGTCCCTGCTTTAGGCTACATCAAGAGGAAACAAACCTTAGAGATAGAACGTAGAACTACTTTATTGTGTCAAGTTTCAAGAAGCTAGCACAAACCGTGTTTGATTTAGAGTTCTAGCTGCATCTGTCAATATAGGAGAAAACAGAGTGAAACCTAGAAATTCAAACTGTTACTGCAAACGAATGCATCAACCGAGGAGAACGAAACTTGGGCATCCAAGTTTGATTGGTGTACTGCTCATTACTTGAAAGTATCATTAAGGTCGGAAAAAAATATGTGTTGAGATTTCAGGAGACTCTAGTTTTTTGGAAGCCTAACAACGCCTTTCATTGTAAGTGTTGTTCACCAGTCTGTGCTGAAGGCTACATCAAGAGGAAACAAACCGTAGGGATAGAACGTAGAACTAATTTATTGTGTCAAGTTTCAAGAAGCTAGCCCAAACCGTGTATGATTTAGAGTTTGAACTACATTTGTCAATATAGGAGAAAACAGAGTGAAACCTAAAAATTCAAACTGTTACTGCAAACGAATGCTTCAACGTAGGAGAATGAAACTTGAGCATCCAAGTGCGATTGGTGTACTGATCATTACTTGAAAGTATCATGAAGATTGGATGAAAAAATATATGTTGAGATTTCAGAAGACTCTAGTTTTGGGAAGTTTGGCAACCCCTTTCAATAAAAGTGTTATTCGCCAGTCCCTGCATTAGGCTACATCAAGAGGAAACAAACCTTAGTGATAGAATGTAGAACTACAGTATTTTGTCACGTTTCAAGAAGCTAGCACAAACCGTGTTTGATTTAGAGTTCGAACTGCATCTGTCAATATAGGACAAAACAGAGTGAAACCTAAAAATTCAAACTGTTCCTGCAAACGAATGCTTCAACCTAGGAGAACGAAACTTGGGCATCCAAGTTTGATTGGTGCACTGCTCATTACTTGAAAGTATCATGAAGGTCGGAAGAAAAAATATATGATGAGATTTCAGGAGACTGTAGTTTTTGGCAGCCTAACAACGCCTTTCATTGAATGTGTTATTCGCCAGTCTCTGCTTAAGGCTACATCAAGAGGAAACAAACCTTAGGGATAGAACGTAGAACTACTTTATTGTGTCATGTTTCAAGTAGCTAGCACAAACCGTGTTTGATTTAAAGTTCTAACTGCATCTGTCAATATAGGAGAAACCAGAGTGAAACCTAAAAATTCAAACTGTTCCTGCAAACGAATGCTTCAACCTAGAAGAACAAAACTTGGGCATCCAAGTGGGAATGGTGTACTGATCATTACTTGAATGTATCATGAAGATTGGATGAAAAAATATATGTTGAGATTTCAGGAGACTCTAGGTTTTTGAACGTTTGGCAACCCCTTTCAATATAAGTGTTATTCGCCAGTCCCTGGTTTAGGCTACATCAAGAGGAAACAAACCTTAGAGATAGAACGTAGACCTACTTTATTGTGTCAAGTTTCAAGAAGCTAGCACAAACCGTGTTTGATTTAGAGTTCTAGCTGCATCTGTCAATATAGGAGAAAACAGAGTGAAACCTAGAAATTTAAACTGTTACTGCAAACGAATGCATCAACCTAGGAGAAGGAAACTTGGGCACCCAAGTTTGATTGGTGTACTGCTCATTACTTGAAAGTATCATTAAGGTCGGAAAAAAAATATGTGTTGAGATTTCAGGAGACTCTAGTTTTTTGGCAGCCTAACAACGCCTCTCATTGTAAGTGTTATTCGCCAGTCTGTGCTGAAGGCTACATAAAGAGGAAACAAACCTTAGAGATAGAACGTAGAACTACTTTATTGTGTGAAGTTTCAAGTAGCTAGCACAAACCGTGTTTGATTTAAAGTTCTAACTGCATCTGTCAATATAGGAGAAAACAGAGTGAAACCTAAAAATTCAAACTGTTCCTGCAAACGAATGCTTCAACCTAGAAGAACAAAACTTGGGCATCCAAGTGGGAATGGTGTACTGATCATTACTTGAATGTATCATGAAGATTGGATGAAAAAATATATGTTGAGATTTCAGGAGACTCTAGTTTTTTGAAAGTTTGGCAACCCCTTTCAATATAAGTGTTATTCGCCAGTCCCTGCTTTAGGCTACATCAAGAGGAAACAAACCTTAGATATAGAACGTAGAACTACTTTATTGTGTCAAGTTTCGAGAAGCTAGCACAAACCGTGTTTGATTTAGAGTTCTAGCTGCATCTGTCAATATAGGAGAAAACAGAGTGAAACCTAGAAATTCAAACTGTTACTACAAACGAATGCATCAACCTAGGAGAACGAAACTTGGGCATCGAAGTTTGATTGGTGTAATGCTCATTACTTGAAAGTATCATTAAGGTCGGAAAAAAAATATGTGTTGAGATTTCAGGAGACTCTAGTTTTTTGGCAGCCTAACAACGCCTTTCATTGTAAGTGTTATTCGCCAGTCTGTGCTGAAGGCTACATCAAGAGGAAAAAAACCTTAGGGAAAGAATGTAGAACTACTTTATTGTGTCAAGTTTCAAGAAGCTAGCCCAAACCGTGTATGATTTAGAGTTTGAACAACATTTGTCAATATAGGAGAAAACAGAGTGAAACCTAAAAATTCAAACTGTTACTGCAAACGAATGCTTCAACGTAGGAGAATGAAACTTGAGCATCCAAGTGGGATTGGTGTACTGATCATTACTTGAAAGTATCATGAAGATTGGATGAAAAAATATATGTTGAGATTTCAGAAGACTCTAGTTTTTGGAAGTTTGGCAACCCCTTTCAATAAAAGTGTTATTCGCCAGTCCCTGCATTAGGCTACATCAAGAGGAAACAAACCTTAGAGATAGAACGTAGAACTACAGTATTTTGTCAAGTTTCAAGAAGCTAGCACAAACCGTGTTTGAAATTGAGTTCGAACTGCATCTGTCAATATAGGACAAAACAGAGTGAAACCTAAAAATTCAAACTGTTCCTACAAACGAATGCTTCAACCTAGGAGAACGAAACTTGGGCATCCAAGTTTGATTGGTGCACTGCTCATTACTTGAAAGTATCATGAAGGTCGGAAGAAAAAATATATGATGAGATTTCAGGAGACTGTAGTTTTTTGGCAGCCTAACAACGCCTTTCATTGAATGTGTTATTCGCCAGTCTCTGCTTAAGGCTACATCAAGAGGAAACAAATCTTAGGGATAGAACGTAGAACTACTTTATTGTGTCATGTTTCAAGTAGCTAGCACAAACCGTGTTTGATTTAAAGTTCTAACTGCATCTGTCAATATAGGAGAAACCAGAGTGAAACCTAAAAATTCAAACTGTTCCTGCAAACGAATGCTTCAACCTAGAAGAACAAAACTTGGGCATCCAAGTGGGAATGGTGTACTGATCATTAGTTGAATGTATCATGAAGATTGGATGAAAAATATATGTTGAGATTTCAGGAGACTCTAGTTTTTTGAAAGTTTGGCAACCCCTTTCAATATAAGTGTTATTCGCCAGTCCCTGCTTTAGGCTACATCAAGAGGAAAGAAACCTTAGAGATAGAACGTAGAACTACTTTATTGTGTCAAGTTTCAAGAAGCTAGCACAAACCGTGTTTGATTTAGAGTTCTAGCTGCATCTGTCAATATAGGAGAAAACAGAGTGAAACCTAGAAATTCAAACTGTTACTGCAAACGAATGCATCAACCGAGGAGAACGAAACTTGGGCATCCAAGTTTGATTGGTGTACTGCTCATTACTTGAAAGTATCATTAAGGTCGGAAAAAAATATGTGTTGAGATTTCAGGAGACTCTAGTTTTTTGGAAGCCTAACAACGCCTTTCATTGTAAGTGTTGTTCGCCAGTCTGTGCTGAAGGCTACATCAAGAGGAAACAAACCGTAGGGATAGAACGTAGAACTAATTTATTGTGTCAAGTTTCAAGAAGCTAGCCCAAACCGTGTATGATTTAGAGTTTGAACTACATTTGTCAATATAGGAGAAAACAGAGTGAAACCTAAAAATTCAAACTGTTACTGCAAACGAATGCTTCAACGTAGGAGAATGAAACTTGAGCATCCAAGTGCGATTGGTGTACTGATCATTACTTGAAAGTATCATGAAGATTGGATGAAAAAATATATGTTGAGATTTCAGAAGACTCTAGTTTTGGGAAGTTTGGCAACCCCTTTCAATAAAAGTGTTATTCGCCAGTCCCTGCATTAGGCTACATCAAGAGGAAACAAACCTTAGTGATAGAATGTAGAACTACAGTATTTTGTCACGTTTCAAGAAGCTAGCACAAACCGTGTTTGATTTAGAGTTCGAACTGCATCTGTCAATATAGGACAAAACAGAGTGAAACCTAAAAATTCAAACTGTTCCTGCAAACGAATGCTTCAACCTAGGAGAACGAAACTTGGGCATTTAAGTTTGATTGGTGCACTGCTCATTACTTGAAAGTATCATGAAGGTCGGAAGAAAAAATATATGATGAGATTTCAGGAGACTGTAGTTTTTGGCAGCCTAACAACGCCTTTCATTGAATGTGTTATTCGCCAGTCTCTGCTTAAGGCTACATCAAGAGGAAACAAACCTTAGGGATAGAACGTAGAACTACTTTATTGTGTCATGTTTCAAGTAGCTAGCACAAACCGTGTTTGATTTAAAGTTCTAACTGCATCTGTCAATATAGGAGAAACCAGAGTGAAACCTAAAAATTCAAACTGTTCCTGCAAACGAATGCTTCAACCTAGAAGAACAAAACTTGGGCATCCAAGTGGGAATGGTGTACTGATCATTACTTGAATGTATCATGAAGATTGGATGAAAAAATATATGTTGAGATTTCAGGAGACTCTAGGTTTTTGAACGTTTGGCAACCCCTTTCAATATAAGTGTTATTCGCCAGTCCCTGGTTTAGGCTACATCAAGAGGAAACAAACCTTAGAGATAGAACGTAGACCTACTTTATTGTGTCAAGTTTCAAGAAGCTAGCACAAACCGTGTTTGATTTAGAGTTCTAGCTGCATCTGTCAATATAGGAGAAAACAGAGTGAAACCTAGAAATTTAAACTGTTACTGCAAACGAATGCATCAACCTAGGAGAAGGAAACTTGGGCACCCAAGTTTGATTGGTGTACTGCTCATTACTTGAAAGTATCATTAAGGTCGGAAAAAAAATATGTGTTGAGATTTCAGGAGACTCTAGTTTTTTGGCAGCCTAACAACGCCTCTCATTGTAAGTGTTATTCGCCAGTCTGTGCTGAAGGCTACATAAAGAGGAAACAAACCTTAGAGATAGAACGTAGAACTACTTTATTGTGTGATGTTTCAAGTAGCTAGCACAAACCGTGTTTGATTTAAAGTTCTAACTGCATCTGTCAATATAGGAGAAAACAGAGTGAAACCTAAAAATTCAAACTGTTCCTGCAAACGAATGCTTCAACCTAGAAGAACAAAACTTGGGCATCCAAGTGGGAATGGTGTACTGATCATTACTTGAATGTATCATGAAGATTGGATGAAAAAATATATGTTGAGATTTCAGGAGACTCTAGTTTTTTGAAAGTTTGGCAACCCCTTTCAATATAAGTGTTATTCGCCAGTCCCTGCTTTAGGCTACATCAAGAGGAAACAAACCTTAGATATAGAACGTAGAACTACTTTATTGTGTCAAGTTTCGAGAAGCTAGCACAAACCGTGTTTGATTTAGAGTTCTAGCTGCATCTGTCAATATAGGAGAAAACAGAGTGAAACCTAGAAATTCAAACTGTTACTACAAACGAATGCATCAACCTAGGAGAACGAAACTTGGGCATCGAAGTTTGATTGGTGTAATGCTCATTACTTGAAAGTATCATTAAGGTCGGAAAAAAAATATGTGTTGAGATTTCAGGAGACTCTAGTTTTTTGGCAGCCTAACAACGCCTTTCATTGTAAGTGTTATTCGCCAGTCTGTGCTGAAGGCTACATCAAGAGGAAAAAAACCTTAGGGAAAGAATGTAGAACTACTTTATTGTGTCAAGTTTCAAGAAGCTAGCCCAAACCGTGTATGATTTAGAGTTTGAACAACATTTGTCAATATAGGAGAAAACAGAGTGAAACCTAAAAATTCAAACTGTTACTGCAAACGAATGCTTCAACGTAGGAGAATGAAACTTGAGCATCCAAGTGGGATTGGTGTACTGATCATTACTTGAAAGTATCATGAAGATTGGATGAAAAAATATATGTTGAGATTTCAGAAGACTCTAGTTTTTGGAAGTTTGGCAACCCCTTTCAATAAAAGTGTTATTCGCCAGTCCCTGCATTAGGCTACATCAAGAGGAAACAAACCTTAGAGATAGAACGTAGAACTACAGTATTTTGTCAAGTTTCAAGAAGCTAGCACAAACCGTGTTTGAAATTGATTTCGAACTGCATCTGTCAATATAGGACAAAACAGAGTGAAACCTAAAAATTCAAACTGTTCCTACAAACGAATGCTTCAACCTAGGAGAACGAAACTTGGGCATCCAAGTTTGATTGGTGCACTGCTCATTACTTGAAAGTATCATGAAGGTCGGAAGAAAAAATATATGATGAGATTTCAGGAGACTGTAGTTTTTTGGCAGCCTAACAACGCCTTTCATTGAATGTGTTATTCGCCAGTCTCTGCTTAAGGCTACATCAAGAGGAAACAAATCTTAGGGATAGAACGTAGAACTACTTTATTGTGTCATGTTTCAAGTAGCTAGCACAAACCGTGTTTGATTTAAAGTTCTAACTGCATCTGTCAATATAGGAGAAACCAGAGTGAAACCTAAAAATTCAAACTGTTCCTGCAAACGAATGCTTCAACCTAGAAGAACAAAACTTGGGCATCCAAGTGGGAATGGTGTACTGATCATTAGTTGAATGTATCATGAAGATTGGATGAAAAATATATGTTGAGATTTCAGGAGACTCTAGTTTTTTGAAAGTTTGGCAACCCCTTTCAATATAAGTGTTATTCGCCAGTCCCTGCTTTAGGCTACATCAAGAGGAAAGAAACCTTAGAGATAGAACGTAGAACTACTTTATTGTGTCATGTTTCAAGTAGCTAGCACAAACCGTGTTTGATTTAAAGTTCTAACTGCATCTGTCAATATAGGAGAAACCAGAGTGAAACCTAAAAATTCAAACTGTTCCTGCAAACGAATGCTTCAACCTAGAAGAACAAAACTTGGGCATCCAAGTGGGAATGGTGTACTGATCATTAGTTGAATGTATCATGAAGATTGGATGAAAAATATATGTTGAGATTTCAGGAGACTCTAGTTTTTTGAAAGTTTGGCAACCCCTTTCAATATAAGTGTTATTCGCCAGTCCCTGCTTTAGGCTACATCAAGAGGAAACAAACCTTAGAGATAGAACGTAGAACTACTTTATTGTGTCAAGTTTCAAGAAGCTAGCACAAACCGTGTTTGATTTAGAGTTCTAGCTGCATCTGTCAATATAGGAGAAAACAGAGTGAAACCTAGAAATTCAAACTGTTACTGCAAACGAATGCATCAACCGAGGAGAACGAAACTTGGGCATCCAAGTTTGATTGGTGTACTGCTCATTACTTGAAAGTATCATTAAGGTCGGAAAAAAATATGTGTTGAGATTTCAGGAGACTCTAGTTTTTTGGAAGCCTAACAACGCCTTTCATTGTAAGTGTTGTTCACCAGTCTGTGCTGAAGGCTACATCAAGAGGAAACAAACCGTAGGGATAGAACGTAGAACTAATTTATTGTGTCAAGTTTCAAGAAGCTAGCCCAAACCGTGTATGATTTAGAGTTTGAACTACATTTGTCAATATAGGAGAAAACAGAGTGAAACCTAAAAATTCAAACTGTTACTGCAAACGAATGCTTCAACGTAGGAGAATGAAACTTGAGCATCCAAGTGCGATTGGTGTACTGATCATTACTTGAAAGTATCATGAAGATTGGATGAAAAAATATATGTTGAGATTTCAGAAGACTCTAGTTTTGGGAAGTTTGGCAACCCCTTTCAATAAAAGTGTTATTCGCCAGTCCCTGCATTAGGCTACATCAAGAGGAAACAAACCTTAGTGATAGAATGTAGAACTACAGTATTTTGTCACGTTTCAAGAAGCTAGCACAAACCGTGTTTGATTTAGAGTTCGAACTGCATCTGTCAATATAGGACAAAACAGAGTGAAACCTAAAAATTCAAACTGTTCCTGCAAACGAATGCTTCAACCTAGGAGAACGAAACTTGGGCATCCAAGTTTGATTGGTGCACTGCTCATTACTTGAAAGTATCATGAAGGTCGGAAGAAAAAATATATGATGAGATTTCAGGAGACTGTAGTTTTTGGCAGCCTAACAACGCCTTTCATTGAATGTGTTATTCGCCAGTCTCTGCTTAAGGCTACATCAAGAGGAAACAAACCTTAGGGATAGAACGTAGAACTACTTTATTGTGTCATGTTTCAAGTAGCTAGCACAAACCGTGTTTGATTTAAAGTTCTAACTGCATCTGTCAATATAGGAGAAACCAGAGTGAAACCTAAAAATTCAAACTGTTCCTGCAAACGAATGCTTCAACCTAGAAGAACAAAACTTGGGCATCCAAGTGGGAATGGTGTACTGATCATTACTTGAATGTATCATGAAGATTGGATGAAAAAATATATGTTGAGATTTCAGGAGACTCTAGGTTTTTGAACGTTTGGCAACCCCTTTCAATATAAGTGTTATTCGCCAGTCCCTGGTTTAGGCTACATCAAGAGGAAACAAACCTTAGAGATAGAACGTAGACCTACTTTATTGTGTCAAGTTTCAAGAAGCTAGCACAAACCGTGTTTGATTTAGAGTTCTAGCTGCATCTGTCAATATAGGAGAAAACAGAGTGAAACCTAGAAATTTAAACTGTTACTGCAAACGAATGCATCAACCTAGGAGAAGGAAACTTGGGCACCCAAGTTTGATTGGTGTACTGCTCATTACTTGAAAGTATCATTAAGGTCGGAAAAAAAATATGTGTTGAGATTTCAGGAGACTCTAGTTTTTTGGCAGCCTAACAACGCCTCTCATTGTAAGTGTTATTCGCCAGTCTGTGCTGAAGGCTACATAAAGAGGAAACAAACCTTAGAGATAGAACGTAGAACTACTTTATTGTGTGAAGTTTCAAGTAGCTAGCACAAACCGTGTTTGATTTAAAGTTCTAACTGCATCTGTCAATATAGGAGAAAACAGAGTGAAACCTAAAAATTCAAACTGTTCCTGCAAACGAATGCTTCAACCTAGAAGAACAAAACTTGGGCATCCAAGTGGGAATGGTGTACTGATCATTACTTGAATGTATCATGAAGATTGGATGAAAAAATATATGTTGAGATTTCAGGAGACTCTAGTTTTTTGAAAGTTTGGCAACCCCTTTCAATATAAGTGTTATTCGCCAGTCCCTGCTTTAGGCTACATCAAGAGGAAACAAACCTTAGATATAGAACGTAGAACTACTTTATTGTGTCAAGTTTCGAGAAGCTAGCACAAACCGTGTTTGATTTAGAGTTCTAGCTGCATCTGTCAATATAGGAGAAAACAGAGTGAAACCTAGAAATTCAAACTGTTACTACAAACGAATGCATCAACCTAGGAGAACGAAACTTGGGCATCGAAGTTTGATTGGTGTAATGCTCATTACTTGAAAGTATCATTAAGGTCGGAAAAAAAATATGTGTTGAGATTTCAGGAGACTCTAGTTTTTTGGCAGCCTAACAACGCCTTTCATTGTAAGTGTTATTCGCCAGTCTGTGCTGAAGGCTACATAAAGAGGAAAAAAACCTTAGGGAAAGAATGTAGAACTACTTTATTGTGTCAAGTTTCAAGAAGCTAGCCCAAACCGTGTATGATTTAGAGTTTGAACAACATTTGTCAATATAGGAGAAAACAGAGTGAAACCTAAAAATTCAAACTGTTACTGCAAACGAATGCTTCAACGTAGGAGAATGAAACTTGAGCATCCAAGTGGGATTGGTGTACTGATCATTACTTGAAAGTATCATGAAGATTGGATGAAAAAATATATGTTGAGATTTCAGAAGACTCTAGTTTTTGGAAGTTTGGCAACCCCTTTCAATAAAAGTGTTATTCGCCAGTCCCTGCATTAGGCTACATCAAGAGGAAACAAACCTTAGAGATAGAACGTAGAACTACAGTATTTTGTCAAGTTTCAAGAAGCTAGCACAAACCGTGTTTGAAATTGAGTTCGAACTGCATCTGTCAATATAGGACAAAACAGAGTGAAACCTAAAAATTCAAACTGTTCCTACAAACGAATGCTTCAACCTAGGAGAACGAAACTTGGGCATCCAAGTTTGATTGGTGCACTGCTCATTACTTGAAAGTATCATGAAGGTCGGAAGAAAAAATATATGATAAGATTTCAGGAGACTGTAGTTTTTTGGCAGCCTAACAACGCCTTTCATTGAATGTGTTATTCGCCAGTCTCTGCTTAAGGCTACATCAAGAGGAAACAAATCTTAGGGATAGAACGTAGAACTACTTTATTGTGTCATGTTTCAAGTAGCTAGCACAAACCGTGTTTGATTTAAAGTTCTAACTGCATCTGTCAATATAGGAGAAACCAGAGTGAAACCTAAAAATTCAAACTGTTCCTGCAAACGAATGCTTCAACCTAGAAGAACAAAACTTGGGCATCCAAGTGGGAATGGTGTACTGATCATTAGTTGAATGTATCATGAAGATTGGATGAAAAATATATGTTGAGATTTCAGGAGACTCTAGTTTTTTGAAAGTTTGGCAACCCCTTTCAATATAAGTGTTATTCGCCAGTCCCTGCTTTAGGCTACATCAAGAGGAAAGAAACCTTAGAGATAGAACGTAGAACTACTTTATTGTGTCAAGTTTCAAGAAGCTAGCACAAACCGTGTTTGATTTAGAGTTCTAGCTGCATCTGTCAATATAGGAGAAAACAGAGTGAAACCTAGAAATTCAAACTGTTACTGCAAACGAATGCATCAACCGAGGAGAACGAAACTTGGGCATCCAAGTTTGATTGGTGTACTGCTCATTACTTGAAAGTATCATTAAGGTCGGAAAAAAATATGTGTTGAGATTTCAGGAGACTCTAGTTTTTTGGAAGCCTAACAACGCCTTTCATTGTAAGTGTTGTTCGCCAGTCTGTGCTGAAGGCTACATCAAGAGGAAACAAACCGTAGGGATAGAACGTAGAACTAATTTATTGTGTCAAGTTTCAAGAAGCTAGCCCAAACCGTGTATGATTTAGAGTTTGAACTACATTTGTCAATATAGGAGAAAACAGAGTGAAACCTAAAAATTCAAACTGTTACTGCAAACGAATGCTTCAACGTAGGAGAATGAAACTTGAGCATCCAAGTGCGATTGGTGTACTGATCATTACTTGAAAGTATCATGAAGATTGGATGAAAAAATATATGTTGAGATTTCAGAAGACTCTAGTTTTGGGAAGTTTGGCAACCCCTTTCAATAAAAGTGTTATTCGCCAGTCCCTGCATTAGGCTACATCAAGAGGAAACAAACCTTAGTGATAGAATGTAGAACTACAGTATTTTGTCACGTTTCAAGAAGCTAGCACAAACCGTGTTTGATTTAGAGTTCGAACTGCATCTGTCAATATAGGACAAAACAGAGTGAAACCTAAAAATTCAAACTGTTCCTGCAAACGAATGCTTCAACCTAGGAGAACGAAACTTGGGCATTTAAGTTTGATTGGTGCACTGCTCATTACTTGAAAGTATCATGAAGGTCGGAAGAAAAAATATATGATGAGATTTCAGGAGACTGTAGTTTTTGGCAGCCTAACAACGCCTTTCATTGAATGTGTTATTCGCCAGTCTCTGCTTAAGGCTACATCAAGAGGAAACAAACCTTAGGGATAGAACGTAGAACTACTTTATTGTGTCATGTTTCAAGTAGCTAGCACAAACCGTGTTTGATTTAAAGTTCTAACTGCATCTGTCAATATAGGAGAAACCAGAGTGAAACCTAAAAATTCAAACTGTTCCTGCAAACGAATGCTTCAACCTAGAAGAACAAAACTTGGGCATCCAAGTGGGAATGGTGTACTGATCATTACTTGAATGTATCATGAAGATTGGATGAAAAAATATATGTTGAGATTTCAGGAGACTCTAGGTTTTTGAACGTTTGGCAACCCCTTTCAATATAAGTGTTATTCGCCAGTCCCTGGTTTAGGCTACATCAAGAGGAAACAAACCTTAGAGATAGAACGTAGACCTACTTTATTGTGTCAAGTTTCAAGAAGCTAGCACAAACCGTGTTTGATTTAGAGTTCTAGCTGCATCTGTCAATATAGGAGAAAACAGAGTGAAACCTAGAAATTTAAACTGTTACTGCAAACGAATGCATCAACCTAGGAGAAGGAAACTTGGGCACCCAAGTTTGATTGGTGTACTGCTCATTACTTGAAAGTATCATTAAGGTCGGAAAAAAAATATGTGTTGAGATTTCAGGAGACTCTAGTTTTTTGGCAGCCTAACAACGCCTCTCATTGTAAGTGTTATTCGCCAGTCTGTGCTGAAGGCTACATAAAGAGGAAACAAACCTTAGAGATAGAACGTAGAACTACTTTATTGTGTGATGTTTCAAGTAGCTAGCACAAACCGTGTTTGATTTAAAGTTCTAACTGCATCTGTCAATATAGGAGAAAACAGAGTGAAACCTAAAAATTCAAACTGTTCCTGCAAACGAATGCTTCAACCTAGAAGAACAAAACTTGGGCATCCAAGTGGGAATGGTGTACTGATCATTACTTGAATGTATCATGAAGATTGGATGAAAAAATATATGTTGAGATTTCAGGAGACTCTAGTTTTTTGAAAGTTTGGCAACCCCTTTCAATATAAGTGTTATTCGCCAGTCCCTGCTTTAGGCTACATCAAGAGGAAACAAACCTTAGATATAGAACGTAGAACTACTTTATTGTGTCAAGTTTCGAGAAGCTAGCACAAACCGTGTTTGATTTAGAGTTCTAGCTGCATCTGTCAATATAGGAGAAAACAGAGTGAAACCTAGAAATTCAAACTGTTACTACAAACGAATGCATCAACCTAGGAGAACGAAACTTGGGCATCGAAGTTTGATTGGTGTAATGCTCATTACTTGAAAGTATCATTAAGGTCGGAAAAAAAATATGTGTTGAGATTTCAGGAGACTCTAGTTTTTTGGCAGCCTAACAACGCCTTTCATTGTAAGTGTTATTCGCCAGTCTGTGCTGAAGGCTACATCAAGAGGAAAAAAACCTTAGGGAAAGAATGTAGAACTACTTTATTGTGTCAAGTTTCAAGAAGCTAGCCCAAACCGTGTATGATTTAGAGTTTGAACAACATTTGTCAATATAGGAGAAAACAGAGTGAAACCTAAAAATTCAAACTGTTACTGCAAACGAATGCTTCAACGTAGGAGAATGAAACTTGAGCATCCAAGTGGGATTGGTGTACTGATCATTACTTGAAAGTATCATGAAGATTGGATGAAAAAATATATGTTGAGATTTCAGAAGACTCTAGTTTTTGGAAGTTTGGCAACCCCTTTCAATAAAAGTGTTATTCGCCAGTCCCTGCATTAGGCTACATCAAGAGGAAACAAACCTTAGAGATAGAACGTAGAACTACAGTATTTTGTCAAGTTTCAAGAAGCTAGCACAAACCGTGTTTGAAATTGAGTTCGAACTGCATCTGTCAATATAGGACAAAACAGAGTGAAACCTAAAAATTCAAACTGTTCCTACAAACGAATGCTTCAACCTAGGAGAACGAAACTTGGGCATCCAAGTTTGATTGGTGCACTGCTCATTACTTGAAAGTATCATGAAGGTCGGAAGAAAAAATATATGATGAGATTTCAGGAGACTGTAGTTTTTTGGCAGCCTAACAACGCCTTTCATTGAATGTGTTATTCGCCAGTCTCTGCTTAAGGCTACATCAAGAGGAAACAAATCTTAGGGATAGAACGTAGAACTACTTTATTGTGTCATGTTTCAAGTAGCTAGCACAAACCGTGTTTGATTTAAAGTTCTAACTGCATCTGTCAATATAGGAGAAACCAGAGTGAAACCTAAAAATTCAAACTGTTCCTGCAAACGAATGCTTCAACCTAGAAGAACAAAACTTGGGCATCCAAGTGGGAATGGTGTACTGATCATTAGTTGAATGTATCATGAAGATTGGATGAAAAATATATGTTGAGATTTCAGGAGACTCTAGTTTTTTGAAAGTTTGGCAACCCCTTTCAATATAAGTGTTATTCGCCAGTCCCTGCTTTAGGCTACATCAAGAGGAAACAAACCTTAGAGATAGAACGTAGAACTACTTTATTGTGTCAAGTTTCAAGAAGCTAGCACAAACCGTGTTTGATTTAGAGTTCTAGCTGCATCTGTCAATATAGGAGAAAACAGAGTGAAACCTAGAAATTCAAACTGTTACTGCAAACGAATGCATCAACCGAGGAGAACGAAACTTGGGCATCCAAGTTTGATTGGTGTACTGCTCATTACTTGAAAGTATCATTAAGGTCGGAAAAAAATATGTGTTGAGATTTCAGGAGACTCTAGTTTTTTGGAAGCCTAACAACGCCTTTCATTGTAAGTGTTGTTCGCCAGTCTGTGCTGAAGGCTACATCAAGAGGAAACAAACCGTAGGGATAGAACGTAGAACTAATTTATTGTGTCAAGTTTCAAGAAGCTAGCCCAAACCGTGTATGATTTAGAGTTTGAACTACATTTGTCAATATAGGAGAAAACAGAGTGAAACCTAAAAATTCAAACTGTTACTGCAAACGAATGCTTCAACGTAGGAGAATGAAACTTGAGCATCCAAGTGCGATTGGTGTACTGATCATTACTTGAAAGTATCATGAAGATTGGATGAAAAAATATATGTTGAGATTTCAGAAGACTCTAGTTTTGGGAAGTTTGGCAACCCCTTTCAATAAAAGTGTTATTCGCCAGTCCCTGCATTAGGCTACATCAAGAGGAAACAAACCTTAGTGATAGAATGTAGAACTACAGTATTTTGTCACGTTTCAAGAAGCTAGCACAAACCGTGTTTGATTTAGAGTTCGAACTGCATCTGTCAATATAGGACAAAACAGAGTGAAACCTAAAAATTCAAACTGTTCCTGCAAACGAATGCTTCAACCTAGGAGAACGAAACTTGGGCATCCAAGTTTGATTGGTGCACTGCTCATTACTTGAAAGTATCATGAAGGTCGGAAGAAAAAATATATGATGAGATTTCAGGAGACTGTAGTTTTTGGCAGCCTAACAACGCCTTTCATTGAATGTGTTATTCGCCAGTCTCTGCTTAAGGCTACATCAAGAGGAAACAAACCTTAGGGATAGAACGTAGAACTACTTTATTGTGTCATGTTTCAAGTAGCTAGCACAAACCGTGTTTGATTTAAAGTTCTAACTGCATCTGTCAATATAGGAGAAACCAGAGTGAAACCTAAAAATTCAAACTGTTCCTGCAAACGAATGCTTCAACCTAGAAGAACAAAACTTGGGCATCCAAGTGGGAATGGTGTACTGATCATTACTTGAATGTATCATGAAGATTGGATGAAAAAATATATGTTGAGATTTCAGGAGACTCTAGGTTTTTGAACGTTTGGCAACCCCTTTCAATATAAGTGTTATTCGCCAGTCCCTGGTTTAGGCTACATCAAGAGGAAACAAACCTTAGAGATAGAACGTAGACCTACTTTATTGTGTCAAGTTTCAAGAAGCTAGCACAAACCGTGTTTGATTTAGAGTTCTAGCTGCATCTGTCAATATAGGAGAAAACAGAGTGAAACCTAGAAATTTAAACTGTTACTGCAAACGAATGCATCAACCTAGGAGAAGGAAACTTGGGCACCCAAGTTTGATTGGTGTACTGCTCATTACTTGAAAGTATCATTAAGGTCGGAAAAAAAATATGTGTTGAGATTTCAGGAGACTCTAGTTTTTTGGCAGCCTAACAACGCCTCTCATTGTAAGTGTTATTCGCCAGTCTGTGCTGAAGGCTACATAAAGAGGAAACAAACCTTAGAGATAGAACGTAGAACTACTTTATTGTGTGATGTTTCAAGTAGCTAGCACAAACCGTGTTTGATTTAAAGTTCTAACTGCATCTGTCAATATAGGAGAAAACAGAGTGAAACCTAAAAATTCAAACTGTTCCTGCAAACGAATGCTTCAACCTAGAAGAACAAAACTTGGGCATCCAAGTGGGAATGGTGTACTGATCATTACTTGAATGTATCATGAAGATTGGATGAAAAAATATATGTTGAGATTTCAGGAGACTCTAGTTTTTTGAAAGTTTGGCAACCCCTTTCAATATAAGTGTTATTCGCCAGTCCCTGCTTTAGGCTACATCAAGAGGAAACAAACCTTAGATATAGAACGTAGAACTACTTTATTGTGTCAAGTTTCGAGAAGCTAGCACAAACCGTGTTTGATTTAGAGTTCTAGCTGCATCTGTCAATATAGGAGAAAACAGAGTGAAACCTAGAAATTCAAACTGTTACTACAAACGAATGCATCAACCTAGGAGAACGAAACTTGGGCATCGAAGTTTGATTGGTGTAATGCTCATTACTTGAAAGTATCATTAAGGTCGGAAAAAAAATATGTGTTGAGATTTCAGGAGACTCTAGTTTTTTGGCAGCCTAACAACGCCTTTCATTGTAAGTGTTATTCGCCAGTCTGTGCTGAAGGCTACATCAAGAGGAAAAAAACCTTAGGGAAAGAATGTAGAACTACTTTATTGTGTCAAGTTTCAAGAAGCTAGCCCAAACCGTGTATGATTTAGAGTTTGAACTACATTTGTCAATATAGGAGAAAACAGAGTGAAACCTAAAAATTCAAACTGTTACTGCAAACGAATGCTTCAACGTAGGAGAATGAAACTTGAGCATCCAAGTGGGATTGGTGTACTGATCATTACTTGAAAGTATCATGAAGATTGGATGAAAAAATATATGTTGAGATTTCAGAAGACTCTAGTTTTTGGAAGTTTGGCAACCCCTTTCAATATAAGTGTTATTCGCCAGTCCCTGCATTAGGCTACATCAAGAGGAAACAAACCTTAGAGATAGAACGTAGAACTACAGTATTTTGTCAAGTTTCAAGAAGCTAGCACAAACCGTGTTTGATTTAGAGTTCGAACTGCATCTGTCAATATAGGACAAAACAGAGTGAAACCTAAAAATTCAAACTGTTCCTGCAAACGAATGCTTCTACCTAGGAGAACGAAACTTGGGCATCCAAGTTTGATTGGTGCACTGCTCATTACTTGAAAGTATCATGAAGGTCGGAAGAAAAAATATATGATGAGATTTCAGGAGACTCTAGTTTTTTGGCAGCCTAACAACGCCTCTCATTGTAAGTGTTATTCGCCAGTCTGTGCTGAAGGCTACATTAAGAGGAAACAAACCTTAGAGATAGAACGTAGAACTACTTTATTGTGTCATGTTTCAAGTAGCTAGCACAAACCGTGTTTGATTTAAAGTTCTAACTGCATCTGTCAATATAGGAGAAAACAGAGTGAAACCTAAAAATTCAAACTGTTCCTGCAAACGAATGCTTCAACGTAGGAGAATGAAACTTGAGCATCCAAGTGGGATTGGTGTACTGATCATTACTTGAAAGTATCATGAAGATTGGATGAAAAAATATATGTTGAGATTTCAGAAGACTCTAGTTTTTGGAAGTTTGGCAACCCCTTTCAATATAAGTGTTATTCGCCAGTTCCTGCATTAGGCTACATCAAGAGGAAACAAACCTTAGAGATAGAACGTAGAACTACAGTATTTTGTCAAGTTTCAAGAAGCTAGCACAAACCGTGTTTGATTTAGAGTTCGAACTGCATCTGTCAATATAGGACAAAACAGAGTGAAACCTAAAAATTCAAACTGTTCCTGCAAACGAATGCTTCTACCTAGGAGAACGAAACTTGGGCATCCAAGTTTGATTGGTGTACTTCTCATTACTTGAAAGTATCATTAAGGTCGGAAAAAAAATATGTGTTGAGATTTCAGGAGACTCTAGTTATTTGGCAGCCTAACAACGCCTTTCATTGTAAGTGTTATTCGCCAGTCTGTGCTGAAGGCTACATCAAGAGGAAACAAACCTTAGAGATAGAACGTAGTACTACTTTATTGTGTCATGTTTCAAGTAGCTAGCAAAACCGTGTTTGATTTAAAGTTCTAACTGCATATGTCAATATAGGAGAAAACAGAGTGAAACCTAAAAATTCAAACTGTTCCTGCAAACGAATGCTTCAACCTAGAAGAACAAAACTTGGGCATCCAAGTGGGAATGGTGTACTGATCATTACTTGAATGTATCATGAAGATTGGATGAAAAAATATATGTTGAGATTTCAGGAGACTCTAGTTTTTTGAAAGTTTGGCACCCCCTTTCAATATAAGTGTTATTCGCCAGTCCCTGCTTTACCCTACATCAAGAGGAAACAAACCTTAGAGATAGAACGTAGAACTACTTTATTGTGTCAAGATTCAAGAAGCTAGCACAAACCGTGTTTGATTTAGAGTTCTAGCTGCATCTGTCAATATAGGAGAAAACAGAGTGAAACCTAGAAATTCAAACTGTTACTGCAAACGAATGCATCAACCTAGGAGAATGAAACTTGGGCATCCAAGTTTGATTGGTGTACTGCTCATTACTTGAAAGTATCATTAAGGTCGGAAAAAAATATGTGTTGAGATTTCAGGAGACTCTAGTTTTTTGGCAGCCTAACAACGCCTTTCATTGTAAGTGTTGTTCGCCAGTCTGTGCTGAAGGCTACATCAAGAGGAAACAAACCGTAGGGATAGAACGTAGAACTAATTTATTGTGTCAAGTTTCAAGAAGCTAGCCCAAACCGTGTATGATTTAGAGTTTGAACTACATTTGTCAATATAGGAGAAAACAGAGTGAAACCTAAAAATTCAAACTGTTACTGCAAACGAATGCTTCAACGTAGGAGAATGAAACTTGAGCATCCAAGTGCGATTGGTGTACTGATCATTACTTGAAAGTATCATGAAGATTGGATGAAAAAATATATGTTGAGATTTCAGAAGACTCTAGTTTTGGGAAGTTTGGCAACCCCTTTCAATAAAAGTGTTATTCGCCAGTACCTGCATTAGGCTACATCAAGAGGAAACAAACCTTAGTGATAGAATGTAGAACTACAGTATTTTGTCACATTTCAAGAAGCTAGCACAAACCGTGTTTGATTTAGAGTTCGAACTGCATCTGTCAATATAGGACAAAACAGAGTGAAACCTAAAAATTCAAACTGTTCCTGCAAACGAATGCTTCAACCTAGGAGAACGAAACTTGGGCATCCAAGTTTGATTGGTGCACTGCTCATTACTTGAAAGTATCATGAAGGTCGGAAGAAAAAATATAAGATGAGATTTCAGGAGACTGTAGTTTTTGGCAGCCTAACAACGCCTTTCATTGAATGTGTTATTCGCCAGTCTCTGCTTAAGGCTACATCAAGAGGAAACAAACCTTAGGGATAGAACGTAGAACTACTTTATTGTGTCATGTTTCAAGTAGCTAGCACAAACCGTGTTTGATTTAAAGTTCTAACTGCATCTGTCAATATAGGAGAAACCAGAGTGAAACCTAAAAATTCAAACTGTTCCTGCAAACGAATGCTTCAACCTAGAAGAACAAAACTTGGGCATCCAAGTGGGAATGGTGTACTGATCATTACTTGAATGTATCATGAAGATTGGATGAAAAAATATATGTTGAGATTTCAGGAGACTCTAGTTTTTTGAAAGTTTGGCAACCCCTTTCAATATAAGTGTTATTCGCCAGTCCCTGCTTTACCCTACATCAAGAGGAAACAAACCTTAGAGATAGAACGTAGAACTACTTTATTGTGTCAAGATTCAAGAAGCTAGCACAAACCGTGTTTGATTTAGAGTTCTAGCTGCATCTGTCAATATAGGAGAAAACAGAGTGAAACCTAGAAATTCAAACTGTTACTGCAAACGAATGCATCAACCTAGGAGAATGAAACTTGGGCATCCAAGTTTGATTGGTGTACTGCTCATTACTTGAAAGTATCATTAAGGTCGGAAAAAAATATGTGTTGAGATTTCAGGAGACTCTAGTTTTTTGGCAGCCTAACAACGCCTTTCATTGTAAGTGTTGTTCGCCAGTCTGTGCTGAAGGCTACATCAAGAGGAAACAAACCGTAGGGATAGAACGTAGAACTAATTTATTGTGTCAAGTTTCAAGAAGCTAGCCCAAACCGTGTATGATTTAGAGTTTGAACTACATTTGTCAATATAGGAGAAAACAGAGTGAAACCTAAAAATTCAAACTGTTACTGCAAACGAATGCTTCAACGTAGGAGAATGAAACTTGAGCATCCAAGTGCGATTGGTGTACTGATCAGTACTTGAAAGTATCATGAAGATTGGATGAAAAAATATATGTTGAGATTTCAGAAGACTCTAGTTTTGGGAAGTTTGGCAACCCCTTTCAATAAAAGTGTTATTCGCCAGTCCCTGCATTAGGCTACATCAAGAGGAAACAAACCTTAGTGATAGAATGTAGAACTACAGTATTTTGTCACATTTCAAGAAGCTAGCACAAACCGTGTTTGATTTAGAGTTCGAACTGCATCTGTCAATATAGGACAAAACAGAGTGAAACCTAAAAATTCAAACTGTTCCTGCAAACGAATGCTTCAACCTAGGAGAACGAAACTTGGGCATCCAAGTTTGATTGGTGCACTGCTCATTACTTGAAAGTATCATGAAGGTCGGAAGAAAAAATATATGATGAGATTTCAGGAGACTGTAGTTTTTGGCAGCCTAACAACGCCTTTCATTGAATGTGTTATTCGCCAGTCTCTGCTTAAGGCTACATCAAGAGGAAACAAACCTTAGGGATAGAACGTAGAACTACTTTATTGTGTCATGTTTCAAGTAGCTAGCACAAACCGTGTTTGATTTAAAGTTCTAACTGCATCTGTCAATATAGGAGAAACCAGAGTGAAACCTAAAAATTCAAACTGTTCCTGCAAACGAATGCTTCAACCTAGAAGAACAAAACTTGGGCATCCAAGTGGGAATGGTGTACTGATCATTACTTGAATGTATCATGAAGATTGGATGAAAAAATATATGTTGAGATTTCAGGAGACTCTAGGTTTTTGAACGTTTGGCAACCCCTTTCAATATAAGTGTTATTCGCCAGTCCCTGGTTTAGGCTACATCAAGAGGAAACAAACCTTAGAGATAGAACGTAGACCTACTTTATTGTGTCAAGTTTCAAGAAGCTAGCACAAACCGTGTTTGATTTAGAGTTCTAGCTGCATCTGTCAATATAGGAGAAAACAGAGTGAAACCTAGAAATTTAAACTGTTACTGCAAACGAATGCATCAACCTAGGAGAAGGAAACTTGGGCACCCAAGTTTGATTGGTGTACTGCTCATTACTTGAAAGTATCATTAAGGTCGGAAAAAAAATATGTGTTGAGATTTCAGGAGACTCTAGTTTTTTGGCAGCCTAACAACGCCTCTCATTGTAAGTGTTATTCGCCAGTCTGTGCTGAAGGCTACATAAAGAGGAAACAAACCTTAGAGATAGAACGTAGAACTACTTTATTGTGTGATGTTTCAAGTAGCTAGCACAAACCGTGTTTGATTTAAAGTTCTAACTGCATCTGTCAATATAGGAGAAAACAGATTGAAACCTAAAAATTCAAACTGTTCCTGCAAACGAATGCTTCAACCTAGAAGAACAAAACTTGGGCATCCAAGTGGGAATGGTGTACTGATCATTACTTGAATGTATCATGAAGATTGGATGAAAAAATATATGTTGAGATTTCAGGAGACTCTAGTTTTTTGAAAGTTTGGCAACCCCTTTCAATATAAGTGTTATTCGCCAGTCCCTGCTTTAGGCTACATCAAGAGGAAACAAACCTTAGATATAGAACGTAGAACTACTTTATTGTGTCAAGTTTCGAGAAGCTAGCACAAACCGTGTTTGATTTAGAGTTCTAGCTGCATCTGTCAATATAGGAGAAAACAGAGTGAAACCTAGAAATTCAAACTGTTACTACAAACGAATGCATCAACCTAGGAGAACGAAACTTGGGCATCGTAGTTTGATTGGTGTAATGCTCATTACTTGAAAGTATCATTAAGGTCGGAAAAAAAATATGTGTTGAGATTTCAGGAGACTCTAGTTTTTTGGCAGCCTAACAACGCCTTTCATTGTAAGTGTTATTCGCCAGTCTGTGCTGAAGGCTACATCAAGAGGAAAAAAACCTTAGGGAAAGAATGTAGAACTACTTTATTGTGTCAAGTTTCAAGAAGCTAGCCCAAACCGTGTATGATTTAGAGTTTGAACTACATTTGTCAATATAGGAGAAAACAGAGTGAAACCTAAAAATTCAAACTGTTACTGCAAACGAATGCTTCAACGTAGGAGAATGAAACTTGAGCATCCAAGTGGGATTGGTGTACTGATCATTACTTGAAAGTATCATGAAGATTGGATGAAAAAATATATGTTGAGATTTCAGAAGACTCTAGTTTTTGGAAGTTTGGCAACCCCTTTTAATATAAGTGTTATTCGCCAGTCCCTGCATTAGGCTACATCAAGAGGAAACAAACCTTAGAGATAGAACGTAGAACTACAGTATTTTGTCAAGTTTCAAGAAGCTAGCACAAACCGTGTTTGATTTAGAGTTCGAACTGCATCTGTCAATATAGGACAAAACAGAGTGAAACATAAAATTCAAACTGTTCCTGCAAACGAATGCTTCTACCTAGGAGAACGAAACTTGGGCATCCAAGTTTGATTGGTGCACTGCTCATTACTTGAAAGTATCATGAAGGTCGGAAGAAAAAATATATGATGAGATTTCAGGAGACTGTAGTTTTTTGGCAGCCTAACAACGCCTCTCATTGTAAGTGTTATTCGCCTGTCTGTGCTGAAGGCTACATCAAGAGGAAACAAACCTTAGAGATAGAACGTAGAACTACTTTATTGTGTCATATTTCAAGTAGCTAGCACAAACCGTGTTTGATTTAAAGTTCTAACTGCATCTGTCAATATAGGAGAAAACAGAGTGAAACCTAAAAATTCAAACTGTTCCTGCAAACGAATGCTTCAACCTAGAAGAACAAAACTTGGGCATCCAAGTGGGAATGGTGTACTGATCATTACTTGCATATATCATGAAGATTGGATGAAAAAATATATGTTGAGATTTCAGGAGACTCTAGTTTTTTGGAAGTTTGGCAACCCCTTTCAATATTAGTGTTATTCGCCAGTCCCTGCTTTAGGCTACATCAAGAGGAAACAAACCTTAGATATAGAACGTAGAACTACTTTATTGTGTCATGTTTCAAGTAGCTAGCACAAAACGTGTTTGATTTAGAGTTCTAGCTGCATCTGTCAATATAGGAGAAAACAGAGTGAAACCTAGAAATTCAAACTGTTACTGCAAACGAATGCATAAACCTAGGAGAACGAAACTTGGGCATCCAAGTTTGATTGGTGTACTTCTCATTACTTGAAAGTATCATTAAGGTCGGAAAAAAAATATGTGTTGAGATTTCAGGAGACTCTAGTTATTTGGCAGCCTAACAACGCCTTTCATTGTAAGTGTTATTCGCCAGTCTGTGCTGAAGGCTACATCAAGAGGAAACAAACCTTAGAGATAGAACGTAGTACTACTTTATTGTGTCATGTTTCAAGTAGCTAGCACAAACCGTGTTTGATTTAAAGTTCTAACTGCATCTGTCAATATAGGAGAAAACAGAGTGAAACCTAAAAATTCAAACTGTTCCTGCAAACGAATGCTTCAACCTAGAAGAACAAAACTTGGGCATCCAAGTGGAAATGGTGTACTGATCATTACTTGAATGTATCATGAAGATTGGATGAAAAAATATATGTTGAGATTTCAGGAGACTCTAGTTTTTTGAAAGTTTGGCAACCCCTTTCAATATAAGTGTTATTCGCCAGTCCCTGCTTTACCCTACATCAAGAGGAAACAAACCTTAGAGATAGAACGTAGAACTACTTTATTGTGTCAAGATTCAAGAAGCTAGCACAAACCGTGTTTGATTTAGAGTTCTAGCTGCATCTGTCAATATAGGAGAAAACAGAGTGAAACCTAGAAATTCAAACTGTTACTGCAAACGAATGCATCAACCTAGGAGAATGAAACTTGGGCATCCAAGTTTGATTGGTGTACTGCTCATTACTTGAAAGTATTATTAAGGTCGGAAAAAAATATGTGTTGAGATTTCAGGAGACTCTAGTTTTTTGGCAGCCTAACAACGCCTTTCATTGTAAGTGTTATTCGCCAGTCTGTGCTGAAGGCTACATCAAGAGGAAAAAACCTTAGGGATAGAATGTAGAACTACTTTATTGTGTCAAGTTTCAAGAAGCTAGCCCAAACCGAGAATGATTTAGAGTTTGAACTACATTTGTCAATATAGGAGAAAACAGAGTGAAACCTAAAAATTCAATCTATTACTGCAAACGAATGCTTCAACGTAGGAGAATGAAACTTGAGCATCCAAGTGGGATTGGTGTACTGATCATTACTTGAAAGTATCATGAAGATTGGATGAAAAAATATATGTTGAGATTTCAAAAGACTCTAGTTTTTGGAAGTTTGGCAACCCCTTTCAATAAAAGTGTTATTCGCCAGTCCCTGCATTAGGCTACATCAAGAGGAAACAAACCTTAGAGATAGAACGTAGAACTACAGTATTTTGTCAAGTTTCAAGAAGCTAGCACAAACCGTGTTTGATTTAGAGTTCGAACTGCAATATAGGACAAAACAGAGTGAAACCTAAAAATTCAAACTATTCCTGCAAACGAATGCTTCAACCTAGGAGAACGAAATTTGGGCATCGAAGTTTGATTGGTGCACTGCTCATTACTTGAAAGTATCATGAAGGTCGGAAGAAAAAATATATGATGAGATTTCAGGAGACTGTAGATTTTGGCAGCCTAACAACGCCTTTCATTGAATGTGTTATTCGCCAGTCTCTGCTTAAGGCTACATCAAGAGGAAAAAACCTTAGGGATAGAACGTAGAACTACTTTATTGTGTCATGTTTCAAGAAGCTAGCACAAACCGTGTTTGATTTAAAGTTCTAACTGCATCTGTCAATATAGGAGAAACCAGAGTGAAACCTAAAAATTCAAACTGTTCCTGCAAACGAAAGCTTCAACCTAGAAGAACAAAACTTGGGCATCCAAGTGGGAATGGTGTACTGATCATTACTTGAATGTATCATGAAGATTGGATGAAAAAATATATGTTGAGATATCAGGAGACTCTAGTTTTTTGAAAGTTTGGCAACCCCTTTCAATATAAGTGTTATTCGCCAGTCCCTGCTTTAGGCTACATCAAGAGGAAACAAACATTAGATATAGAACGTAGAACTACTTTATTGTGTCAAGTTTCGAGAAGCTAGCACAAACCGTGTTTGATTTAGAGTTCTAGCTGCATCTGTCAATATAGGAGAAAACAGAGTGAAACCTAGAAATTCAAACTGTTACTGCAAACGAATGCATCAACCTAGGAGAACGAAACTTGGGCATCCAAGTTTGATTGGTGTACTGCTCATTACTTGAAAGTATCATTAAGGTCGGAAAAAAAATATGTGTTGAGATTTCAGGAGACTCTAGTTTTTTGGCAGCCTAACAACGCCTCTCATTGTAAGTGTTATTCGCCAGTCTGTGCTGAAGGATACATCAAGAGGAAACAAACCTTAGAGATAGAACGTAGAACTACTTTATTGTGTCATGTTTCAAGTAGCTAGCACAAACCGTGTTTGATTTAAAGTTCTAACTGCATCTGTCAATATAGGAGAAAACAGAGTGAAACCTAAAAATTCAAACTGTTCCTGCAAATGAATGCTTCAACCTAGAAGAACAAAACTTGGGCATCCAAGTGGGAATGGTGTACTGATCATTACTTGAATGTATCATGAAGATTGGATGAAAAAATATATGTTGAGATTTCAGGAGACTCTAGTTTTTTGAAAGTTTGGCAACCCCTTTCAATAAAAAGTGTTATTCGCCAGTCCCTGCTTTAGGCTACATCAAGAGGAAACAAACCTTAGATATATAACGTAGAACTACTTTATTGTGTCAAGTTTCGACAAGCTAGCACAAACCGTGTTTGATTTAGAGTTCTAGCTGCATCTGTCAATATAGGAGAAAACAGAGTGAAACCTAGAAATTCAAACTGTTACTGCAAACGAATGAATCAACCTAGGAGAACGAAACTTGGGCATCCAAGTTTGATTGGTGTACTGCTCATTACTTGAAAGTATCATTAAGATCGGAAAAAAAATATGTGTTGAGATTTCAGGAGACTCTAGTTTTTTGGCAGCCTAACAACGCCTCTCATTGTAAGTGTTATTCGCCAGTGTGTGCTGAAGGCTACATCAAGAGGAAACAAACCTTAGGGATAGAATGTAGAACTACTTTATTGTGTCAAGTTTCAAGAAGCTAGCCCAAACCGTGTATGATTTAGAGTTCTAGCTGCATCTGTCAATATAGGAGAAAACAGAGTGAAACGTAAAAATTCAAACTGTTCCGGCAAACGAATGCTTCAACCTAGGAGAACGAAACTTGGGGATCCAAGTTTTTGGTGCACTGCTCATTACTTGAAAGTATCATTAAGGTCGGAAAAAAAATATGTGTTGAGATTTCAGGAGACTCTTGTTTTCTGGCAGCCTAACAACGCCTCTCATTGTAAGTGTTATTCGCCAGTCTCTGCTTAAGGCTACATCAAGAGGAAACAAACCTTAGGGATAGAACGTAGAACTACTTTATTGTGTCATGTTTCAAGTAGCTAGCACAAACCGTGTTTGATTTAAAGTTCTAACTGCATCTGTCAATATAGGAGAAAACAGAGTGAAACCTAAAAATTCAAACTGTTCCTGCAAACGAATGCTTCAACCTAGAAGCACAAAACTTGGGCATCCAAGTGGGAATGGTGTACTGATCATTACTTGAATGTATCATGAAGATTGGATGAAAAAATATATGTTGAGATTTCAGGAGACTCTAGTTTTTTGAAAGTTTGGCAACCCCTTTCAATATAAGTGTTATTCGCCAGTCCCTGCTTTAGGCTACATCAAGAGGAAACAAACCTTAGATATAGAACGTAGAACTACTTTATTGTGTCAAGTTTCGAGAAGCTAGCACAAACCGTGTTTGATTTAGAGTTCTAGCTGCATCTGTCAATATAGGGGAAAACAGAGTGAAACCTAGAAATTCAAACTGTTACTGCAAACGAATGCATCAACCTAGGAGAACGAAACTTGGGCATCCAAGTTTGATTGGTGTACTGCTCATTACTTGAAAGTATCATTAAGGTCGGAAAAAAAATATGTGTTGAGATTTCAGGAGACTCTAGTTTTTTGGCAGCCTAACAACGCCTCTCATTGTAAGTGTTATTCGCCAGTCTGTGCTGTAGGCTACATCAAGAGGAAACAAACCTTAGAGATAGAACGTAGAACTACTTTATTGTGTCATATTTCAAGTAGCTAGCACAAACCGTGTTTGATTTAAATTTCTAACTGCATCTGTCAATATAGGAGAAAACAGAGTGAAACCTAAAAATTCAAACTGTTCCTGCAAACGAATGCTTCAACCTAGAAGAACAAAACTTGGGCATCCAAGTGGGAATGGTGTACTGATCATTACTTGAATGTATCATGAAGATTCGATGAAAAAATATATGTGGAGATTTCAGGAGACTCTAGTTTTTTGAAAGTTTGGCAAACCCTTTCAATATAAGTGTTATTCGCCAGTCCCTGCTTTACGCTACATCAAGAGGAAACAAACCTTAGATATAGAACGTAGAACTACTTTATTGTGTCAAGTTTCGAGAAGCTAGCACAAACCGTGTTTGATTTAGAGTTCTAGCTGCATCTGTCAATATAGGAGAAAACAGAGTGAAACCTAGAAATTCAAACTGTTACTGCAAACGAATGCATCAACCTAGGAGAACGAAACTTGGGCATCCAAGTTTGATTGGTGTACTGCTCATTACTTGAAAGTATCATTAAGGTCGGAAAAAAAATATGTGTTGAGATTTCAGGAGACTCTAGTTTTTTGGCAGCCTAACAACGCCTCTCATTGTAAGTGTTATTCGCCAGTCTGTGCTGAAGGCTACATCAAGAGGAAACAAACCTTAGAGATAGAACGTAGAACTACTTTATTGTGTCATGTTTCAAGTAGCTAGCACAAACCGTGCTTGATTTAAAGTTCTAACTGCATCTGTCAATATAGGAGAAAACAGAGTGAAACCTAAAAATTCAAACTGTTACTGCAAACGAATGCTTCAACGTAGGAGAATGAAACTTGAGCATCCAAGTGGGAATGGTGTACTGATCATTACTTGAATGTATCATGAAGATTGGATGAAAAAATATATGTTGAGATTTCAGGAGACTCTAGTTTTTTGAAAGTTTGGCAACCCCTTTCAATAACAGTGTTATTCGCCAGTCCCTGCATTAGGCTATATCAAGAGGAAACAAACCTTAGAGATAGAACGTAGAACTACAGTGTTTTGTAAAGTTTCAAGAAGCTAGCACAAACCGTGTTTGATTTAGAGTTCTAGCTGCATCTGTCAATATAGGAGAAAACAGAGTGAAACCTAGAAATTCAAACTGTTACTGCAAACGAATGCATCAACCTAGGAGAACGAAACTTGGGCATCCAAGTTTGATTGGTGTACTCCTCATTACTTGAAAGTATCATTAAGGTCGGAAAAAAAATATGTGTTGAGATTTCAGGAGACTCTAGTTTTTTGGCAGCCTAACAACGCCTCTCATTGTAAGTGTTATTCGCCAGTCTGCGCTGAAGGCTACATCAAGAGGAAACAAACCTTAGAGACAGAACGTAGAACTACTTTATTGTGTCATATTTCAAGTAGCTAGCACAAACCGTGCTTGATTTAAAGTTCTAACTGCATCTGTCAATATAGGAGAAAACAGAGTGAAAAATAAAAATTCAAACTGTTCCTGCAAACGAATGCTTCAACCTAGGAGAACGAAACTTGGGCATCCAAGTTTGATTGGTGCACTGCTCATTACTTGAAAGTATCATGAAGGTCGGAAGAAAAAATATATGATGAGATTTCAGGAGACTGTAGTTTTTTGGCAGCCTAACAACGCCTTTCATTGAATGTGTTATTCGCCAGTCTGTGCTGAAGGCTACATCAAGAGGAAACAAACCTTAGGGATAGAATGTAGAACTACTTTATTGTGTCAAGTTTCAAGAAGCTAGCCCAAACCGTGTATGATTTAGAGTTTGAACTACATTTGTCAATATAGGGGAAAACAGAGTGAAACCTAAAAATTCAAACTGTTCCTGCAAACGAATGCTTCAACCTAGAAGAACAAAACTTGGGCATCCAAGTGGGAATGGTGTACTGATCATTACTTGAATGTATCATGAAGATTGGATGAAAAAATATATGTGGAGATTTCAGGAGACTCTAGTTTTTTGAAAGTTTGGCAACCCCTTTCAATATAAGTGTTATTCGCCAGTCCCTGCTTTAGGCTACATCAAGAGGAAACAAACCTTATATATATAACGTAGAACTACTTTATTGTGTCAAGTTTCGAGAAGCTAGCACAAACCGTGTTTGATTTAGAGTTCTAGCTGCATCTGTCAATATAGGAGAAAACAGAGTGAAACCTAGAAATTCAAACTGTTACTGCAAACGAATGCATCAACCTAGGAGAACGAAACTTGGGCATCCAAGTTTGATTGGTGTACTGCTCATTACTTGAAAGTATCATTAAGGTCAGAAAAAAAATTTGTGTTGAGATTTCAGGAGACTCAATTTTTTTGGCAGCCTAACAACGATTCTCATTGTAAGTGTTATTCGCCAGTCTGTGCTGAAGGCTACATCAAGAGGAAACAAACCTTAGGGATAGAACGTAGAACTACTTTATTGTGTCATGTTTCAAGTAGCTAGCACAAACCGTGCTTGATTTAAAGTTCTAACTGCATCTGTCAATATAGGAGAAAACAGAGTGAAACCTAAAAATTCAAACTGTTCCTGCAAACGAATGCTTCAACCTAGAAGAACAAAACTTGGGCATCCAAGTGGGAATGGTGTACTGATCATTACTTGAATGTATCATGAAGACTGGATGAAAAAATATATGTTGAGATTTCAGGAGACTCTAGTTTTTTGAAAGTTTGGCAACCCAATTCAATATAAGTGTTATTCGCCAGTCCCTGCTTTAGGCTACATCAAGAGGAAACAAACCTTAGAATTAGAACGTAGAACTACTTTATTGTGTCAAGTTTCAGGAAGCTAGCACAAACCGTGTTTGATTTAGAGTTCTAGCTGCATCTGTCAATATAGGAGAAAACAGAGTGAAACCTAGAAATTCAAACTGTTACTGCAAACGAATGCATCAACCTAGGAGAACGAAACTTGGGCATCCAAGTTTGATTGGTGTACTCCTCATTACTTGAAAGTATCATTAAGGTCGGAAAAAAAATATGTGTTGAGATTTCAGGAGACTCTAGTTTTTTGGCAGCCTAACAATGCCTCTCATTGTAAGTGTTATTCGCCAGTCTGCGCTGAAGGCTACATCAAGAGGAAACAAACCTTAGAGACAGAACGTAGAACTACTTTATTGTGTCATGTTTCAAGTAGCTAGCACAAACCGTGCTTGATTTAAAGTTCTAACTGCATCTGTCAATATAGGAGAAAACAGAGTGAAACCTAAAAATTCAAACTGTTACTGCAAACGAATGCTTCAACGTAGGAGAATGAAACTTGAGCATCCAAGTCTGATTGGTGTACTGATCATTACTTGAATGTATCATGAAGATTGGATGAAAAAATATATGTTGAGATTTCAGGAGACTCTAGTTTTTTGAGAGTTTGGCAACCCCTTTCAATAAAAGTGTTATTCGCCAGTCCCTGCATTAGGCTATATCAAGAGGAAACAAACCTTAGAGATAGAAGGTAGAACTACAGTATTTTGTCAAGTTTCAAGGAGCTAGCACAAACCGTGTTTGATTTAGAGTTCGAACTGCATCTGTCAATATAGGACAAAACAGAGTGAAAAATAAAAATTCAAACTGTTCCTGCAAACGAATGCTTCAACCTAGGAGAACGAAACTTGGGCATCCAAGTTTGATTGGTGCACTGCTCATTACTTGAAAGTATCATGAAGGTCGGAAGAAAAAATATATGATGAGATTTCAGGAGACGGTAGTTTTTTGGCAGCCTAACAACGCCTTTCATTGAATGTGTTATTCGCCAGTCTCTGCTTAAGGCTACATCAAGGGGAAAAAACCTTAGGGATAGAACGTAGAACTACTTTATTGTGTCATGTTTCAAGTAGCTAGCACAAACCGTGTTTGATTTAAAGTTCTAACTGCATCTGTCAATATAGGAGAAACCAGAGTGAAACCTAAAAATTCAAACTGTTCCTGCAAACGAATGCTTCAACCTAGAAGAACAAAACTTGGGCATCCAAGTGGGAATGGTGTACTGATAATTACTTGAATGTATCATGAAGATTGGATTAAAAATATATGTGGAGATTTCAGGAGACTCTAGTTTTTTGAAAGTTTGGCAACCCCTTTCAATATAAGTGTTATTCGCCAGTCCCTGCTTTAGGCTACATCAAGAGGAAACAAACCTTAGATATAGAACATAGAACTACTTTATTGTGTCAAGTTTCGAGAAGCTAGCACAAACCGTGTTTGATTTAGAGTTCTAGCTGCATCTGTCAATATAGGAGAAAACAGAGTGAAACCTAGAAATTCAAACTGTTACTGCAAACGAATGCATCAACCTAGGAGAACGAAACTTGGGCATCCAAGTTTGATTGGTGTACTCCTCATTACTTGAAAGTATCATTAAGGTCGGAAAAAAAATATGTGTTGAGATTTCAGGAGACTCTAGTTTTTTGGCAGCCTAACAACGCCTCTCATTGCAAGTGTTATTCGCCAGTCTGTGCTGAAGGCTACATCAAGAGGAAACAAACCTTAGAGATAGAACGTAGAACTACTTTATTGTGTCAATTTCAAGAAGCTAGCCCAAACCGTGTATTATTTAGAGTTTGAACTACATTTGTCAATATAGGAGAAAACAGAGTGAAACCTAAAAATTCAAACTGTTCCTGCAAACGAATGCTTCAACCTAGAAGAACAAAACTTGGGCATCCAAGTGGGAATGGTGTACTGATCATTACTTGAATGTATCATGAAGATTGGATGAAAAAATATATGTGGAGATTTCAATAGACTCTAGTTTTTTGAAAGTTTGGCAACCCCTTTCAATATAAGTGTTATTCGCCAGTCCCTGCTTTAGGCTACATCAAGAGGAAACAAACCTTATATATATAACGTAGAACTACTTTATTGTGTCAAGTTTCGAGAAGCTAGCACAAACCGTGTTTGATTTAGAGTTCTAGCTGCATCTGTCAATATAGGAGAAAACAGAGTGAAACCTAGAAATTCAAACTGTTACTGCAAACGAATGCATCAACCTAGGAGAACAAAACTTGGGCATCCAAGTTTGATTGGTGTACTGCTCATTACTTGAAAGTATCATTAAGGTCAGAAAAAAAATATGTGTTGAGATTTCAGGAGACTCAATTTTTTTGGCAGCCTAACAACGATTCTCATTGTAAGGGTTATTCGCCAGTCTGTGCTGAAGGCTACATCAAGAGGAAACAAACCTTAGAGATAGAACGTAGAACTACTTTATTGTGTCATGTTTCAAGTAGCTAGCACAAACCGTGCTTGATTTAAAGTTCTAACTGCATCTGTCAATATAGGAGAAAACAGAGTGAAACCTAAAAATTCAAACTGTTCCTGCAAATGAATGCTTCAACGTAGAAGAACAAAACTTGGGCATCCAAGTGGGAATGGTGTACTGATCATTACTTGAATGTATCATGAAGATTGGATGAAAAAATATATGTTGAGATTTCAGGAGACTCTAGTTTTTTGAAAGTTTGGCAACCCCTTTCAATATAAGTGTTATTCGCCAGTCCCTGCTTTAGGCTACATCAAGAGGAAACAAACCTTAGAAATAGAACGTAGAACTACAGTATTTTGTAAAGTTTCAAGAAGCTAGCACAAACCGTGTTTGATTTAGAGTTCTAGCTGCATCTGTCAATATAGGAGAAAACAGAGTGAAACCTAGAAATTCAAACTGTTACTGCAAACGAATGCATCAACCTAGGAGAACGAAACTTGGGCATCCAAGTTTGATTGGTGTACTCCTCATTACTTGAAAGTATAATTAAGGTCGGAAAAAAAATATGTGTTGAGATTTCAGGAGACTCTAGTTTTTTGGCAGCCTAACAATGCCTCTCATTGTAAGTGTTATTCGCCAGTCTGCGCTGAAGGCTACATCAAGAGGAAACAAACCTTAGAGACAGAACGTAGAACTACTTTATTGTGTCATGTTTCAAGTAGCTAGCACAAACCGTGCTTGATTTAAAGTTCTAACTGCATCTGTCAATATAGGAGAAAACAGAGTGAAACCTAAAAATTCAAACTGTTACTGCAAACGAATGCTTCAACGTAGGAGAATGAAACTTGAGCATCCAAGTCTGATTGGTGTACTGATCATTACTTGAATGTATCATGAAGATTGGATGAAAAAATATATGTTGAGATTTCAGGAGACTCTAGTTTTTTGAGAGTTTGGCAACCCCTTTCAATAAAAGTGTTATTCGCCAGTCCCTGCATTAGGCTATATCAAGAGCAAACAAACCTTAGAGATAGAAGGTAGAACTACAGTATTTTGTCAAGTTTCAAGGAGCTAGCACAAACCGTGTTTGATTTAGAGTTCGAACTGCATCTGTCAATATAGGACAAAACAGAGTGAAAAATAAAAATTCAAACTGTTCCTGCAAACGAATGCTTCAACCTAGGAGAACGAAACTTGGGCATCCAAGTTTGATTGGTGCACTGCTCATTACTTGAAAGTATCATGAAGGTCGGAAGAAAAAATATATGATGAGATTTCAGGAGACTGTAGTTTTTCGGCAGCCTAACAACGCCTTTCATTGAATGTGTTATTCGCCAGTCTCTGCTTAAGGCTACATCAAGGGGAAAAAACCTTAGGGATAGAACGTAGAACTACTTTATTGTGTCATGTTTCAAGTAGCTAGCACAAACCGTGTTTGATTTAAAGTTCTAACTGCATCTGTCAATATAGGAGAAACCAGAGTGAAACCTAAAAATTCAAACTGTTCCTGCAAACGAATGCTTCAACCTAGAAGAACATAACTTGGGCATCCAAGTGGGAATGGTGTACTGATAATTACTTGAATGTATCATGAAGATTGGATGAAAAAATATATGTGGAGATTTCAGGAGACTCTAGTTTTTTGAAAGTTTGGCAACCCCTTTCAATATAAGTGTTATTCGCCAGTCCCTGCTTTAGGCTACATCAAGAGGAAACAAACCTTAGATATAGAACATAGAACTACTTTATTGTGTCAAGTTTCGAGAAGCTAGCACAAACCGTGTTTGATTTAGAGTTCTAGCTGCATCTGTCAATATAGGAGAAAACAGAGTGAAACCTAGAAATTCAAACTGTTACTGCAAACGAATGCATCAACCTAGGAGAACGAAACTTGGGCATCCAAGTTTGATTGGTGTACTGCTCATTACTTGAAAGTATCATTAAGGTCGGAAAAAAAATATGTGTTGAGATTTCAGGAGACTCTAGTTTTTTGGCAGCCTAACAACGCCTCTCATTGCAAGTGTTATTCGCCAGTCTGTGCTGAAGGCTACATCAAGAGGAAACAAACCTTAGAGATAGAACGTAGAACTACTTTATTGTGTCAATTTCAAGAAGCTAGCCCAAACCGTGTATTATTTAGAGTTTG
This sequence comes from Callospermophilus lateralis, assembly GCF_048772815.1. Classification (NCBI taxonomy): domain Eukaryota; kingdom Metazoa; phylum Chordata; class Mammalia; order Rodentia; family Sciuridae; genus Callospermophilus; species Callospermophilus lateralis. Next base: position 6,709 of record NW_027513852.1, on the reverse strand, counting down.
AACTACATTTGTCAATATAGGAGAAAACAGAGTGAAACCTAAAAATTCAAACTGTTAGTGCAAACGAATGCTTCAACCTAGAAGAACAAAACTTGGGCATCCAAGTGGGAATGGTGTACTGATCATTACTTGAATGTATCATGAAGATTGGATGAAAAAATATATGTGGAGATTTCAATAGACTCTAGTTTTTTGAAAGTTTGGCAACCCCTTTCAATATAAGTGTTATTCGCCAGTCCCTGCTTTAGGCTACATCAAGAGGAAACAAACCTTATATATATAACGTAGAACTACTTTATTGTGTCAAGTTTCGAGAAGCTAGCACAAACCGTGTTTGATTTAGAGTTCTAGCTGCATCTGTCAATATAGGAGAAAACACAGTGAAACCTAGAAATTCAAACTGTTACTGCAAACGAATGCATCAACCTAGGAGAACAAAACTTGGGCATCCAAGTTTGATTGGTGTACTGCTCATTACTTGAAAGTATCATTAAGGTCAGAAAAAAAATATGTGTTGAGATTTCAGGAGACTCAATTTTTTTGGCAGCCTAACAACGATTCTCATTGTAAGGGTTATTCGCCAGTCTGTGCTGAAGGCTACATCAAGAGGAAACAAACCTTAGAGATAGAACGTAGAACTACTTTATTGTGTCATGTTTCAAGTAGCTAGCACAAACCGTGCTTGATTTAAAGTTCTAACTGCATCTGTCAATATAGGAGAAAACAGAGTGAAACCTAAAAATTCAAACTGTTCCTGCAAACGAATGCTTCAACGTAGAAGAACAAAACTTGGGCATCCAAGTGGGAATGGTGTACTGATCATTACTTGAATGTATCATGAAGATTGGATGAAAAAATATATGTTGAGATTTCAGGAGACTCTAGTTTTTTGAAAGTTTGGCAACCCCTTTCAATATAAGTGTTATTCGCCAGTCCCTGCTTTAGGCTACATCAAGAGGAAACAAACCTTAGAGATAGAACGTAGACCTACTTTATTGGTCAAGTTTCAAGAAGCTAGCACAAACCGTGTTTGATTTAGAGTTCTAGCTGCATCTGTCAATATAGGAGAAAACAGAGTGAAACCTAGAAATTCAAACTGTTACTGCAAACGAATGCATCAACCTGGGAGAACGAAACTTGGGCATCCAAGTTTGATTGGTGTACTGCTCATTACTTGAAAGTATCATTAAGGTCGGAAAAAAATATGTGTTGAGATTTCAGGAGACTCTAGTTTTTTGGCAGCCTAACAACGCCTCTCATTGTAAGTGTTATTCGCCAGTCTGTGCTGAAGGCTACATCAAGAGGAAACAAACCTTAGAGACAGAACGTAGAACTACTTTATTGTGTCATGTTTCAAGTAGCTAGCACAAACCGTGCTTGATTTAAAGTTCTAACTGCATCTGTCAATATAGGAGAAAACAGAGTGAAACCTAAAAATTCAAACTGTTACTGCAAACGAATGCTTCAACGTAGGAGAATGAAACTTGAGCATCCAAGTGGGATTGGTGTACTGATCATTACTTGAATGTACCATGAAGATTGGATGAAAAAATATATGTTGAGATTTCAGGAGACTCTAGTTTTTTGAAAGTTTGGCAACCCCTTTCAATAAAAGTGTTTTTCGCCAGTCCCTGCATTAGGCTATGTCAAGAGGAAACAAACCTTAGAGATAGAACGTAGAACTACAGTATTTTGTCAAGTTTCAAGAAGCTAGCACAAACCGTGTTTGATTTAGAGTTCGAACTGCATCTGTCAATATAGGACAAAACAGAGTGAAAAATAAAAATTCAAACTGTTCCTGCAAACGAATGCTTCAACCTAGGAGAACGAAACTTGGGCATCCAAGTTTGATTGGTGCACTGCTCATTACTTGAAAGTATCATGAAGGTCGGAAGAAAAAATATATGATGAGATTTCAGGAGACTGTAGATTTTGGCAGCCTAACAACGCCTTTCATTGAATGTGTTATTCGCCAGTCTCTGCTTAAGGCTACATCAAGAGGAAACAAACTTTAGGGATAGAACGTAAAACTACTTATTGTGTCATGTTTCAAGTAGCTAGCACAAACCGTGTTTGATTTAAAGTTCTGACTGCATCTGTCAATATAGGAGAAACCAGAGTGAAACCTAAAAATTCAAACTGTTCCTGCAAACGAATGCTTCAACCTAGAAGAACAAAACTTGGGCATGCAAGTGGGAATGGTGTACTGATCCTTACTTGAATGTATCATGAATATTGGATGAAAAAATATATGTTGAGATTTCAGGAGACTCTGTTTTTTTTGAAAGTTTGGCAACCCCTTTCAATATAAGTGTTATTCGCCAGTCCCTGCTTTAGGCTACATCAAGAGGAAACAAACCTTAGAGATAGAACCTAGACCTACTTTATTGTGTCAAGTTTCGAGAAGCTAGCACAAGCCGTGTTTGATTTAGAGTTCTAGCTGCATCTGTCAATATATGAGAAAACAGAGTGAAACCTAGAAATTCAAACTGTTACTGCAAACGATTGCATCAACCTAGGAGAACGAAACTTGGGCATCCAAGATTGATTGGTGTACTGCACATTACTTGAAAGTATCATTAAGGTCGGAAAAAAATATGTGTTGTGATTTCAGGAGACTCTAGTTTTTTGGCAGCCTAACAACGCCTTTCATTTTAAGTGTTATTCGCCAGTCTGTGCTGAAGGCTACATCAAGAGGAAACAAACCGTAGGGATAGAACGTAGAACTACTTTATTGTGTCAAGTTTCAAGAAGCTAGCCCAAACTGTGTATGATTTAGAGTTTGAACTACATTTGTCAATATAGGAGAAAACAGAGTGAAACCTAAAAATTCAAACTGTTCCTGCAAACGAATGCTTCAACCTAGAAGAACAAAACTTGGGCATCCAAGTGGGAATGGTGTACTGATCATTACTTGAATGTATCATGAAGATTGGATGAAAAAATATATGTTGAGATTTCAGGAGACTCTAGTTTTTTGAAAGTTTGGCAACCCCTTTCAATATTAGTGTTATTCGCCAGTCCCTGCTTTAGGCTACATCAAGAGGAAACAAACCTTAGATATAGAACGTAGAACTACTTTATTGTGTCATGTTTCAAGTAGCTAGCACAAAACGTGTTTGATTTAGAGTTCTAGCTGCATCTGTCAATATAGGAGAAAACAGAGTGAAACCTAGAAATTCAAACTGTTACTGCAAACGAATGCATAAACCTAGGAGAACGAAACTTGGGCATCCAAGTTTGATTGGTGTACTTCTCATTACTTGAAAGTATCATTAAGTTCGGAAAAAAAATATGTGTTGAGATTTCAGGAGACTCTAGTTATTTGGCAGCCTAACAACGCCTTTCATTGTAAGTGTTATTCGCCAGTCTGTGCTGAAGGCTACATCAAGAGGAAACAAACCTTAGAGATAGAACGTAGTACTACTTTATTGTGTCATGTTTCAAGTAGCTAGCACAAACCGTGTTTGATTTAAAGTTCTAACTGCATATGTCAATATAGGAGAAAACAGAGTGAAACCTAAAAATTCAAACTGTTCCTGCAAACGAATGCTTCAACCTAGAAGAACAAAACTTGGGCATCCAAGTGGGAAAGGTGTACTGATCATTACTTGAATGTATCATGAAGATTGGATGAAAAAATATATGTTGAGATTTCAGGAGACTCTAGTTTTTTGAAAGTTTGGCAACCCCTTTCAATATAAGTGTTATTCGCCAGTCCCTGCTTTACCCTACATCAAGAGGAAACAAACCTTAGAGATAGAACGTAGAACTACTTTATTGTGTCAAGATTCAAGAAGCTAGCACAAACCGTGTTTGATTTAGAGTTCTAGCTGCATCTGTCAATATAGGAGAAAACAGAGTGAAACCTAGAAATTCAAACTGTTACTGCAAACGAATGCATCAACCTAGGAGAATGAAACTTGGGCATCCAAGTTTGATTGGTGTACTGCTCATTACTTGAAAGTATTATTAAGGTCGGAAAAAAATATGTGTTGAGATTTCAGGAGACTCTAGTTTTTTGGCAGCCTAACAACGCCTTTCATTGTAAGTGTTATTCGCCAGTCTGTGCTGAAGGCTACATCAAGAGGAAAAAACCTTAGGGATAGAATGTAGAACTACTTTATTGTGTCAAGTTTCAAGAAGCTAGCCCAAACCGTGTATGATTTAGAGTTTGAACTACATTTGTCAATATAGGAGAAAACAGAGTGAAACCTAAAAATTCAATCTGTTACTGCAAACGAATGCTTCAACGTAGGAGAATGAAACTTGAGCATCCAAGTGGGATTGGTGTACTGATCATTACTTGAAAGTATCATGAAGATTGGATGAAAAAATATATGTTGAGATTTCAAAAGACTCTAGTTTTTGGAAGTTTGGCAACCCCTTTCAATAAAAGTGTTATTCGCCAGTCCCTGCATTAGGCTACATCAAGAGGAAACAAACCTTAGAGATAGAACGTAGAACTACAGTATTTTGTCAAGTTTCAAGAAGCTAGCACAAACCGTGTTTGATTTAGAGTTCGAACTGCAATATAGGACAAAACAGAGTGAAACCTAAAAATTCAAACTGTTCCTGCAAACGAATGCTTCAACCTAGGAGAACGAAACTTGGGCATCGAAGTTTGATTGGTGCACTGCTCATTACTTGAAAGTATCATGAAGGTCGGAAGAAAAAATATATGATGAGATTTCAGGAGACTGTAGATTTTGGCAGCCTAACAACGCCTTTCATTGAATGTGTTATTCGCCAGTCTCTGCTTAAGGCTACATCAAGAGGAAAAAACCTTAGGGATAGAACGTAGAACTACTTTATTGTGTCATGTTTCAAGAAGCTAGCACAAACCGTGTTTGATTTAAAGTTCTCACTGCATCTGTCAATATAGGAGAAACCAGAGTGAAACCTAAAAATTGAAACTGTTCCTGCAAACGAAAGCTTCAACCTAGAAGAACAAAACTTGGGCATCCAAGTGGGAATGGTGTACTGATCATTACTTGAATGTATCATGAAGATTGGATGAAAAAATATATGTTGAGATATCAGGAGACTCTAGTTTTTTGAAAGTTTGGCAACCCCTTTCAATATAAGTGTTATTCGCCAGTCCCTGCTTTAGGCTACATCAAGAGGAAACAAACCTTAGATATAGAACGTAGAACTAATTTATTGTGTCAAGTTTCGAGAAGCTAGCACAAACCGTGTTTGATTTAGAGTTCTAGCTGCATCTGTCAATATAGGAGAAAACAGAGTGAAACCTAGAAATTCAAACTGTTACTGAAAACGAATGCATCAACCTAGGAGAACGAAACTTGGGCATCCAAGTTTGATTGGTGTACTGCTCATTACTTGAAAGTATCATTAAGGTCGGAAAAAAAATATGTGTTGAGATTTCAGGAGACTCTAGTTTTTTGGCAGCCTAACAATGCCTCTCATTGCAAGTGTTATTCGCCAGTCTGTGCTGAAGGCTACATCAAGAGGAAACAAACCTTAGAGATAGAACATAGAACTACTTTATTGTGTCATGTTTCAAGTAGCTAGCACAAACCGTGTTTGATTTAAAGTTCTAACTGCATCTGTCAATATAGGAGAAAACAGAGTGAAACCTAAAAATTCAAACTGTTCCTGCAAACGAATGCTTCAACCTAGAAGAACAAAACTTGGGCATCCAAGTGGGAATGGTGTACTGATCATTACTTGAATGTATCATGAAGACTGGATGAAAAAATATATGTTGAGATTTCAGGAGACTCTAGTTTTTTGAAAGTTTGGCAACCCAATTCAATATAAGTGTTATTCGCCAGTCCCTGCTTTAGGCTACATCAAGAGGAAACAAACCTTAGAATTAGAACGTAGAACTACTTTATTGTGTCAAGTTTCAGGAAGCTAGCACAAACCGTGTTTGATTTAGAGTTCTAGCTGCATCTGTCAATATAGGAGAAAACAGAGTGAAACCTAGAAATTCAAACTGTTACTGCAAACGAATGCATCAACCTAGGAGAACGAAACTTGGGCATCCAAGTTTGATTGGTGTACTGCTCATTACTTGAAAGTGTCATTAAGGTCGGAAAAAAAATATGTGTTGAGATTTCAGAAGACTCTAGTTTTTTGGCAGCCTAACAACGCCTCTCATTGTAAGTGTTATTCGCCAGTCTGTGCTGAAGGCTACATCAAGAGGAAACAAACCTTAGAGACAGAACGTAGAACTACTTTATTGTGTCATGTTTCAAGTAGCTAGTACAAATCGTGCTTGATTTAAAGTTCTAACTGCATCTGTCAATATAGGAGAAAACAGAGTGAAAACTAAAAATTCAAACTGTTACTGCAAACGAATGCTTCAACATAGGAGAATGAAACTTGAGCATCCAAGTGGGATTGGTGTACTGATCATTACTTGAATGTATCATGAAGATTGGATGAAAAAATATATGTTGAGATTTCAGGAGACTCTAGTTTTTTGAAAGTTTGGCAACCCCTTTCAATAAAAGTGTTATTCGCCAGTCCCTGCATTAGGCTATATCAAGAGGAAACAAACCTTAGAGATAGAACGTAGAACTACAGTATTTTGTCAAGTTTCAAGAAGCTAGCACAAACCGTGTTTGATATACAGTTCGAACTGCATCTATCAATATAGGACAAAAAAGAGTGAAAGCTAAAAATTCAAACTGTTCCTGCAAACGAATGCTTCAACCTAGGAGTACGAAACTTGGGCATC